>NW_007729848.1:17550-27156 GCF_000696425.1 Galeopterus variegatus
CATCTGGTGAAAGCACGTAGGCAGTTCCTAATAAATCGATGATATGGAACTGGTTAAGAACACCCTATAAGGGATGATTGGGTCATTCTAGGTAATTGTTGGTGGTTTGTTTCTTAGAGTTCCTTCATATCTGAGTGGCTGCCCCTACTTTCCACATTCTTTCCCCGGGCATGTCCCCAGAAAGGGTTTGCTAGAAAGGGGATGGTCTGAGCCTGGGCTGTCTGTATGCAAGAATTAGGCTCTCACTTCTCAGGAGAAAACTGAAATTGGAGGGGTTAAAATATCCTATCCACACAGCCTCTGGAGCAGGGCCAGAGCCAGGAAGGAGGCAGAGCCCTCAGGAATGCCAGGATATACCTGCCAGGGCAGCTTATGGATAAGCTCATGGGGAAGCCAGACCTGGCCAGCAACACCGAGGCAGGAGAGGAGAGCCAAGTGTGGCACTGGGATACCATATGGTAGGCTAGAAGCAGAGGGCAGGTCCACCAAGATGCCAGAGCCAGAGATGGAACTTAAACAAATGGGAGGCAGGAAGGACCAAATGGAAGGAGGGTGGGGAAGAGATGTCTGGGGACTGGAATAGCGTTTATTAAGATGAAACTGGCAAACTGCCATAGCCTTCTCTGCACATTTAGCACACTCTCTTAACATCCTGAAGCAAAGCCTTGAAGTGTCAGTTCCTCATTGGACTTATAGCACATGGGCCAGAGCATGCTGGGAACAGAGAAGTGAGCCAAAGTGAGAGGGAGTCACCAGAGTCAGGGCAAAGCTAGGGCAGAAGTGGCAACCCAAAGGAGAGGATGGCAATAAGGGACCAAGACCAAGGAAAGGCATGGAAAATACAGTCCCATTTCATAGATGCCAAGGTCAAAGGGACAGCTAACATGGGAGAGCAGCATAAGAGAATGGCCTCAGTGGCCTCTGGCAAAGACCAGGGATGGGATTGGATGGAGGACTGTGAGATGTAAAGCTGAATCTCCTACGGATGTCTATCCAATAGGAGGTGGAAAAGAGCAAGTGATGGCCCAGCCCCAGGAAATGGGGTAAGCAAGGATGATGCAGGGAAGGCAGGTGCCAGCTTGACGGTGAAGGTTAGGGTGGGACTCTCTGAGTGAACTCAGGAGCCCAAGAGAAGCAAGTGGATGGGAGCCATAGACGGGCATCCAGGGGCTGTTGACATTCTTCCCAGCCAGAGTCGTCTCAGTCTCGAGATGGAAGAAGCAGGCTTTGGACGGCTGGGTGCACAGTGGAGATGAGATGAGGATCCACACAGACGTTCACACAGGACTAAGAGAGGAGCTTGAAGAGCCTCTGAGGCTCAATGAGACTTCTCTACATCATGGGAGAAAGAAATGAAGGGCTAGTGTAGAGTAGTATACTAGGATTCTAATGTGCTACTGCCGAGATAGTGAATAGGTACACTCTTTTGGAGACCACTTGGCATTGTGTAGGAAGAGCTATAAAAATAGCTTTTGATCAAAAACTCCCACTTCTAGGGATCCAAACTAAAGAAATAAGAATTGATGTAAAACTCAGCTTTACATACAAGGAAGTTCACCATAATGTTATTTATACCCAAGGGAAACTGGGAATAATGCAAACATTCAATACTAGAGAACTGAACTGTCTAAAGCAAGGAACTTCTGGAAAACGAACTATTTTGTGGCCATGCTAAAGCATGCTTTTGAAGAATACTAAATGCCATGGGAAAACGCTCATGTTGTGAAGTACTAAATGGAAACAGACAAAACAAACAAACAAGTACAAGTGGTATATGTGGAATAATTTCAATTTTGTGAAGAAATTTAAATATATCCACAAAGAGAAGAGGAATTCCAAGGAATTAATAATCACTCTGTTGGGTAGTGATATTATTAATTATCTTAGAATTTTCACAAATTTTCTAAAATTAGTCTGTATCATTCTAAACAGAAAACATAAATACATTGTGTAAAACCCAGGGGGAAATAGGGAAGGGGATGGAGTTCATTACTGAGGAGCTCTGCCTCCATATGTGATATTTCATAACTATGCTTCAAAATTACGCATGCATACATGGTCTGCGTGATTTCTAACATCTTTAGAGCACTGCTGTTTCTGATTGCAGGAAAAAACAGACACATAAGACCTCAACTTTCTTACTTCTAAATTATAAAATCTTCTTTAGTTCTCTTACCTTTAATTTTGTTCAGAGGTAGCTTTACTTGACTTGTATGCATAGCACAGCAAAGCCAAATAAGACCCAGACTTCTTGTAATAAACACAAATAAGTGTTCATTACTTTATCATGTTCAGTTATGGAGATGAAGTGACATTAAATGAAATCAGTGTTATCGTAACACATGTGCCTTGACTTATAAAGCATGCCAGAACTTCTGCAGCAGGTGAGTTACAGAGCTGGAGATAAGGACTAGCCAAGCAGTAGCAAGGAACAGCCCAAAATTCAATGTCAAAGAGGGGAGGGGGCTTGCCGGTTAGCTCAGATGGTTAGAGTACAGCCTTACAACACCAAGGTCACAGGTTCGGATCCCTGTACTGGCCAGCCACCAAAAAGAAGAAAAAGAGGCGAGCTTAGGATTGCTGGGGTGGTATTGAAGAAATCCAGTCTGTTGGAATTCAGCAGTGGCAGATGGTGGTTTCATGGCCTGTTTTTTTTTTTTTTTTTTGTCTTTTTCCGTGTCTGGCAACGGATCGCAACCCTCAGTGTTGCCCCCGTACCAGACTGGGGACCGGCAACGGGATCTCAACCCTCGGCGTTGCTCCCGCCCCTCGCTCAGCCAGTGAGCGGGAACCGGTCCGTATGTGGGATCCGAACCCTCGGGCGGGAGCGCCGCCGCACCTCCCAAGCGGCGCACTTATCCAGTGCGCCACCGGGCCGCATGGCCTGTTTTTTTAAAGTTTCAAGAACAGAGAGCACTCCTACCTTAGTTAATGGGGGTGCAAGAGTAAGAGGTTGGTGGTGTAGGGATGTGCGAGGGTGTAGAGAAGTCAGAAGACACTCAACGGCTGCACAGCTGTGCCTCACAGAGACCAGGACACCCTTTAAGAACTAGAGGAGGCTTTAGAATACAATGCAACTTTGGTTATCCTGTGGGCCCCTCGGCACAGCATCAGCTGCCTTGACTCTAATGCTCAGCCACTTTTACAAGGACACAGCTGCTTGTGCTCTGTTTCTACTATTTCCGCCACTACCAGCCAACTTCCTTTCTTCTTTCTGTCTCATGGCCTCTGCTCACTAGGCACATCTGCTGTCTCATGATTTCTGCTTTCTATGTGTGTCTTTTCAACCTCTGTCCCTCAAAGCTGTCCCCCCGCTACCCCCCAAAAGCTTTCTATTTAAACTCTTTAAGACAGAAGGTCTTATTGGTGTTAACTGATTACTCTTTTCCTCATTACATAGAGCTCCCTTGCCAGAATACTTCATAAAACACTGACACAACTATGGATGGGCTGCCCTTGGATCGAACACCCAAATTTGCAGGAGCTTGCGGTCAGCTTTCCTCAGAAGGGGATACGGGCATTCCAGGAACTGAAGGTATATGAGATTCTTCCCTAATGCAGAGAGTCCATTCAGTTTGAGGCAGGACCCAGCCACAGGTTAAAGCAAGGGAGGGATCTGCCTTTAGAGTAATTAAAGCTGATGCAGTTGTCAGAATCATGGTCCCAGAAGGGAAACTGAGCCAGAAGCCAGTCAGATAGACAGGGTTAACATGACAGAGAGTGGGAAGATGCTGCCACATAACGGATACTCAAATGCCCATGGCTCACCCCAGGCATAACGGATCTCAGGCTTGGGATGGCATGACACATGGTGGTAGATTGGTAGACGGGCTTCCTAACACAAGCCAGTCTTGGCCAGGACTAGCTCAGAACGGAGCCATATTGAATCAACAGGCTGGATACCCCTGGTCCTCTCTAGAAATTCCATAGATGCTTTTGCATTATATAGGTAGGCAACTTTTCATCTCTGAACAGTTTATTCTGTAGCAAATAGTGGATCAGAAAATACTTCCTGAAATCTTGACTTGGGAACTCTGAATTTAAACATCCAACACAGATTCCCCCATTCCATCTTGAAAGGGCATTACCGTTACTTAAATTTTCTTCCGTAATGTGTGTATTAGCTTCCTGTGGCTGCTTTAACAAATTACTGCAAACCTGGATGTTAAAACAACAGAAATTGATTCTCTTACAGTTCTGGAGGCTACAAGTCCAAAATTAAGGTGTAAGGAGGACGATGTTCCCTCTGAAGTCCCTAGAGAAGAATCCCTCCTTGTCTCTTCCTAGCTTCTGACCGTGGCCACAGTCCTCGGTGTTCCTCAGCTTACAGCTGTATTGTTCCACTTTCTACTCTGTCTTTATGTGGCCTTCTTCTCTTTGTGTCTCTATTTTATATTCTTATAAAGACACCAGTCATCAGATTAGGGCCCACCCTTATGCAGTATGACCTCATTTTTATTTATTTATTTATTTATTTATTTATTTATTTATTTATTTATTTATTTATTTATTTATTTATTTATTTATTTATTTATTTATTTATTTATTTATTTATTTATTTATTTATTTATTTATTTATTTATTTATTTATTTATTTATTTATTTATTTATTTATTTATTTATTTATTTATTTATTTATTTATTTATTTATTTATTTATTTATTTATTTATTTATTTATTTATTTATTTATTTATTTATCTCCTTTTTGTCTTTTTTACTGACCGGTAACGGGATTGCAACCCTCGGTGTCGCGCCCGTACCGGGGACCAGCAACGGGATCGCAACCCTCGGTGTTGCGCCCGCACCACACTCAGCCAGTGAGCGGGAACCAGTCTTCACATGGGATCCGAACCCTCAGCAGGAGCGCCGCCGCACTCTCAAGCGGCGCACTCTCCAGTGCGCCACCAGGTCGGCCCATGACCTCATTTTTAACTAGTTATATCTGCTAAAACCCTATTTCTAAATAAGGTCACATCCTGAAGTTCTTGATAGACATGAATTTTGGGGGAAGATTATTCAACTCACTACAACATGTTAAATATTTTCTAATCTTGGGACAAATTAATAATGCAAAAAAGTCCTATGCTTTTCTCTTTTTTTCTTTTAAATTTATTTATTTATAATTATTATTCTTATTTTACATTCTAAGATGTTATTGTGGAGCAGTTGGGGGGAGGGAGAGGGGGAAAAGGGGAGGGGGGTACATATGGTGGGAGGAGGAGAAAGGGGTGGCACGGTCGAGATATGTGGCACCCACCTCATTCTGGGGGGGGAGTTCAGGGGACTTACAGCGGTCGCTCAGTTGTGGTTGGGCTCAATATGGACATCAGAGGGCATGGTTAGGCCCTCGTCACCTGCCCCCCACCCCAGCTTGGGAGCCCACGTGCTTCTGGTCCTTTTAGGTTTTACAGGTGTTCTTTGGTGGTGTTAGACCTTTACCGGTTAATATCAGAACTTTGTCTCTGATCTCTGGGGGGGTTTTGTTTTCTTTCAGTTTTGTGTTGGATTATTCGCTATTCCCACCACTTAAACTCTGCACTAGAACTAATTTGTTGTCCTTTACTTACTTCTAAAATGGGGGAACTTCCTGTGGGGACAAGCACTTGAGCCCTGTGGTTGAGCTAAATTGCTGCTTTGCTGCTGATTCTCTGGGGAAGGCTTTTTGTGCAGCTCAGGTTTTAATGGTCGACCTTGTAAGTTCTTTTGGGTCTTGTGAGGTCTGGTACACCTGGTTTGTGTGGAAACTCTGGTCTGGTACTGAGTCTTTTCATCAAACTGCACCCCCTGTAGTTCTATATTCTTGACCAGTCTCCACTGAGTGTCTCTGTGCTGATTGGAGGGCAGATCAGCTGTCCATGCTGTGCCTCAGTGTTCCCCTGGTGGGCCCATCTCCCCCACCCGCCATACTCCAAATGCTTCCCATGGGGTGGGCTGTGTGCCAGTCCCTTGAACACTGGCCTCTGAGTAGCTCCTTCTTCAGTTGTCTGTGGCCCCTTGCTCCTATGTGGGTCCATTGGAACCCTGTTAGTGGTCTTGCTGACCTGGGGGCCACCAAGACCCTCTTCTCCCCTGCCACCTCCAGGCAACTTCACACAAAGGGCACAGCAGCAGCTTTTGCTAGCTCTTGCTCCCTGTGCTCACCAGGGCCAGCTCTGAAATGGCCGGGGCTCGGAACGGCTGGAGCGGTCCTTTCTTTCTCTCATTGTGTCTTCTCCTGCCTTCATGAACTCTGTGGGTCTCTCCTCTTCTTCCCCTGAGCTCTAGCAGCCCCAGCTTGGCAGTTGTTGCTTTTTAATAGTTGTGAATTGATTGGTTGTAGGAAAGGGTGACGCTGGGGACCATCTATTCCACCATCTTGACTGGGAGTCTCTAGCCCTATGCTTTTCTTAGCCTCAGTTGGATGAGGTGCATTTATTTCTTGTATCTCTAAAACAGGTAAGGCCACAGAGATGACTGGGATTGTGAAACTTCATGTCTTTGACCAGTTGCCTATCACCAGCAGAGATTCCCAAGAAATCTAGGCAAGAGGAACAAGTAGTAAATGAACAATGCTCATGACTAACTGCGATTTTGGCTGTAAACTACAATATCCCCCCTCCCCACCCAACAATTCCTAAAGATTTGGGCTGAACCACTGAGCCTCTGGTCTAAAGCCCTGAATAAAAGTAAAACTATATCTTCTTACAGACCCAGAGTCAAAACTTTATAATTTTTCATAATGACTGTTCAAAAAGGATTCACCCAAATGAAAAATGCCCCAAGGGAAAGAGAAAGTTGATCCCTCTACCATGGGAAGCAGCAGGCACAGAGAATAAAGGTGTAGGCTTTGGAATCAAGTCAGACATGAGTTCAGATCCTGGTTTTGCCACTTTCTAGCTGGGTGAACTTGTTCAAACTAATTAGTGTCCTCAGTTGCCTCATTAGAACAATGGAGATAGTAGTATCTTCCTCATAGGCTACTATGAAGGGTAAATGAGATGATCTGTGTAATTCCCTTAGTATATGGGAAGTGCTAGCTATAGTCATTGCTAAGGCCTGTGTAGTGGATTGAATTATGTCCCCCTAAAACTCACGAAACTTGAATCGTGTCTCCCAAGTTTTATGTATTAGAAACTTAGCCCCCACTGGGACGGTTCAGAGGGTTGGAAATCCTATTATGGTCATCGAAAGGTTGAGCCTTGAAAAGGTGATTGGACTATAGAACCGTGCAGTAGTGAATGGATTAAAAATGGTCGTGTTCAGAGGGTTGGAAATCCTATTATGGTCATCGAAAGGTGGAGCCTTGAAAAGGTGATTGGACTATAGAACCGTGCAGTAGTGAATGGATTAAAAATGGTCGTCAGGGGCATGGTTCTGAGGGCCTTAAAAAAAGAGGAAAGTCTGTCTTTCTCTCTCTTTGCTCTTTCTGCTTCCACCATCCTGCAATGTGAGACCCCTGGGCTACTGTCACCACCACCAGATGGACTTTGGACTTCTCAGCCTCAGAAACCGTAAGCAATAAATGTTGTTTTTCTTTATAATCACCCAGTTCCGTGTATTTTGTTATAAGCAACACAAAACACACTAGTACAGCCTGGAACAACTGACCTAAACTGCCCATATCAAGCCTATTTTCTCCTGGCCTCTGCCCTGATTGCCACTGGAACTTCCTAGAGCAGAAATCTATCTTCTGTGGGAATACCCTAAGACCTTCTCCCCTCTGCCATGTGAGAGGCAAATTTTTCCAAAAAGCAAAGGAAAGAGCATTCTACTACAAGCCAGAGTTTTTAACCTAGAGGTTGCAAACCAGCAGCTCTCCGGCCAGATTCCACCCCCTGCCCCATAATGAGTTTATTTGGCTTGGCCAATTAAAAGAGTTTGGGATTTATTGCCCGTATTTCAAAATCCAGAGATGGTTTATAAAAATCCAAATTTCTGGCTTAAAAAGTTGGAAGACCAGGCAATACTAAGCCTGAATTCTCCTATGAACTAGAGTGCCCATTTATCGTATTGTACAAATTGGCACACTTTGTGAGAGAAGGTTCTTTTAATGATTATGCTGAAAAACAGGTGTTAACAGAGATCCCAGGCCAAATGGGGTGTGTGGTCAGTCACCTCACCTGTGACTTCTGTTGTCTAGAGATAAGTAGGAAGGGATACCTCTTGTAGGGAGTCTGGTCTCTCGGTTTGCTCCTACCTCTCGGGTTTTGAGTTTTCAGCCTCTATTTTAACACTTTCTTATATCATACCAAATAATTAGTCCTTTATCACCAAAATCTAATCTTTATTCTGGGCTTCTATCATTTTCCTTCTCTAAGAAGGAGAAGGTGTGGAGCGAGTTATCAAATCAATGCATGTGCTGTACTTCATTCAGGAGCTATCAGGGGTTCTGATAGGATTTCCAGTAGAATAGCACCACCTATGCAATGTCATCAATGAGTTGTCAATCTATCACCATCCAGTGTCTTATTCACTAGTCCTTCTCTGCACTATAGGGCAGATATCATTGGGATAATGTCACATATGTCATGATAATCATTTAGAGACATTGCAAGATTCTTGAAGTGCCTTCTGAATCATAAAAGGATTGGTTTGAGAGAAACATAAACCAATTCTTTGCAAATTCTTAATTTTCAAGGAGTCCTCCATCCAATAAATGGGTTGTGTTCCAAAAGTTTGCTTGTAATTGTAGCATAAGGAATCCAAAAGTCATATTCCTATAGAAACGATGTCATTGCTTCCCCGCCCCGTGCACATACATACTCAGAGTAAAATAAAAAATAAACCATGGAATATATAAAGATGAGTACTGTTAACTCTCTTCCTGGATATTGACTAAGTTGAAACTCTTTATTTATGTAAGAGAAAGTATCTTCTAAGCACTTACTCTTTGGGAATTCTGAACCAAGGGCAGTAGTGGGAGAAGTAACTTAAGAAGGGGTTCTGCTGGCGCTCTCCTCCTCTGCCCCTTTGTGTGTGCAAAATGTTTATTCATGTAATATTTGTAGGGTAGGTACAATCTGTGTAATAAATATCAAAGCTCTTTATTACCAAGAATATTTGANAGGAGTCCTCCATCCAATAAATGGGTTGTGTTCCAAAAGTTTGCTTGTAATTGTAGCATAAGGAATCCAAAAGTCATATTCCTATAGAAACGATGTCATTGCTTCCCCGCCCCGTGCACATACATACTCAGAGTAAAATAAAAAATAAACCATGGAATATATAAAGATGAGTACTGTTAACTCTCTTCCTGGATATTGACTAAGTTGAAACTCTTTATTTATGTAAGAGAAAGTATCTTCTAAGCACTTACTCTTTGGGAATTCTGAACCAAGGGCAGTAGTGGGAGAAGTAACTTAGGAAGGGGTTCTGCTGGCACTCTCCTCCTCTGCCCCTTTGTGTGTGCAAAATGTTTATTCATGTAATATTTGTAGGGTAGGTACAATCTGTGTAATAAATATCAAAGCTCTTTATTACCAAGAATATTTGATGAATACAGAAAATGTCATTCCTTGGGCCGGCCCGGTGGTGCACTGCTACAGTGCGCCGCTTGGGAGCACAGCGGCGCTCCCGCGGAGGGTTCGGATCCCACATACAGACCGGTTCCCACTCACTGGCTGAGC
>NW_007729848.1:27174-34006 GCF_000696425.1 Galeopterus variegatus
TTGCGATCCCGTTGCCGGTCCCGGTCCGGTACGGGCGCGACACTGAGGGTTGCGATCCATTGCCGGTCACGAAAAAAGACAAAAAGGAAAAAAAAAAAGAATATTTGATGAATACAGAAAATGTCATTCCTTAATTAAAGTGTATTATTTGAACCTTACAGGATGGAATAGAACTATCTAGAGCTGGTGGGTGTATTGGAAAGAGTCCTACTTGAGGAGCAGGTGACCTTGCTTTGAGTTCAATCTCTGCTATTAACTTGTGCAACTTTGAGTAAATAGCTCATCCTCCTTGAGATACACAGTTTTCTTAAGAGCCAAATAAGGACAAAGCAATAATTCATATTTCATGGACTTGTTTGGATGATTAATTGAGATAATGTATGTGGCATAGCATTGTACACTGTGAAATGCTGTAGAACCAAAAGAATAGAAAAGTGAATTGATGCTTATTGAGCTCATATTACAAACCAAGCACTGTGATGGAATTACTACTACTAACTAGCCACCGATACCAATTGCAGTGGCAGCAAGAATATCTTTAAAACTGCCACACTAAATCTTCCTCTGCTGGATACAAATGAAGAGACCAGGGCATCCTTTCAACTCTGAGCAGAAACTAATCAGTCTCCTCCCACTGAAAATACTTACAGAACACCAGGCTTGTAAACATCCTGCCTTCTGATTTTAATGACAATATTACAATGGATATGATGCTGCATCCTGGCCCACACCCGAGAGTAGGAGTGATATTGACTCACTGCGACTTGCGAGTATTAGAAATTAAAAAATGCCCCACTTAAAGAGTTCGATAATGGCAACTGTCAGCCACAGCTGGACTTAATATTTCCATAGGGTAGAGAAGGTGGGGGGATCTTGGGTCCAACTAGAACACATTGATCCTGTTATTATTGAATTCCTAGAATTTAAATGGTGTTGCCTTGTGTGTTCGTTTGCTAGAGCTGCCATAACAAAACACCTCAAACTGGGTGGCTTGAACAACAGAAATTTATTTTCTCACAATTCTGGAGACTCGAAATCTGAGATCAAGGTGTCAGCATGGTTGGTGTCTTCTGAGCTTGTTGATAGCTGGCTGTTCTCTTCCTGTGTCTTCAGATGATCTTCCCTCTGTGTGTGTCTGTGTCCTAGTCTCTTCTTCTTGTAAGGACCCCAGTCATTGGACTAGGGGTCATGCTAATGATCTCATTTTAACTTACGTATCCCTTTAAAGGCCCTATCTCCAAATATATTCACATTCTGAGGTACTGGTGGTTAGGACTTCAACATATGAGTTTTGGGGGATACAGTTCAGCCCACACAACTTATCTGCTAAATCAGTGGTCTACTTTGTTCTCAAGGCATTTTCCCTAAGCTGTGATCTTTATCTCCTTTATCTTTTCCTTCTCCTCACAGTCCTGCTTTGCCCGTGCTACCAAGACCACCTAACCCCATCAGTTTTCATAGCACTTCAAACACTGATTCATGAATACAACATGGCTTTTGGCATCGGCAGCTGCATTTCACTGACTTGCTGGTGATCAAGAAGAGCTTGTGCCAATTAAAATACCAATTTTCTCTTTCTCTCTCTCTCTTTTTTTTGGGGGGGGGGCAGCTGGTCAGCACAGGGATTGAACCCTGGACCTTAGTATTATCAGTTCCACCCTCTAACCAACTGAGCTAACCAGCCAGCCCTAAAATACCAATTCTCTATGAATCACCTTCAAAAGATCCTTCTAAAATCCACTGTCCCTTGACCCTCATTCTATGCTTCTACTTTTTTTGAGTCTCTAAGAAACTGCAAGGTCTATATAAAATCTCTTGTCTATGATCTACTCATTTCCTTAGATACTAGTTTCTTGATAAGCTTGTTTTATCTTTTAGTCATTTTTCCTGAATGGAGCTTTCTTTTTTCCCTCCTGGTTCTTAGTCATTACCCAGAAGGAATTTACTAGAAGTTGGCTTGGCCTTGTCCATTCCAACCAAGCAGCGTTTTCTTTCTTTACTCAAAGGAGAGAGCCAAGCATATTTCACCCTGCAGCTCAATTTGGGCTAACTCCTCAGCAAGGCTACTTACTGTCATGCTGCCCCGTCTGCCATTCCATCTGCTCTCCGCCCTGACTGTGCTGACCTGCTGGTTTCAGTGATGTTACATAACAGGTGTTTCATCAGATTTTTGGATAGTAGGATGTATGGTTATGTCTGTGACCTCATATATTCTAGTATCATGTAGCTCCCAGACAAAATTTAATTACCTTGATGAACATCCTAAACTGAATATGTCATTAAGCAGAATAAGGTCAAGGATGTCAATGCATCAGTGACAATCAATGTCTTTGAAGATCTTTGAAGTAAAAGCATCTATAGACATTTCTAGACACCATTATAGGATTATTAACTCAGTACTATGTTTTCCTGTATTTTCTTCCTTTTAATTTGTTTCACATTGTCAGCTATTGAGATAATTTCAGAATAAAGTCATTTAAATCCAGGTATCTAAATGGTTAGATAATAATAGTTCTTCTGATGCTACGAAATGTAATGTCCTCTTGAGTGAACTTAAAAACAGGTTTGTAAACCAAATATTTTTCAACTTTTACAAGCAGTCACTTCTCAATCCTCTGGTAAGCAGGCCACAGGCAGGCACCCCTATATCAAAATGTAGTTAGAAAGATAAACACTCATTAAAGTCACTAGTGGCAGAATTGTTTCTCAGAGGGTTCAGTAATATTTGTTCAGTGGGTAGATAAAGAAAGAGGTTAGTAATGTTTCCACTGGGTTCTACTCCTCCCTGAAGCCAGCCAGCCTTCTCCCTAGGAGAAAGGCAGTAGAGTGTGTGTGTGTGTGTGTGTGTGTGTGTGTGTGTGTGTGTGTGTGTGTGTGTGTTTCAGGAAGCCTCAGGGCAACTTTCTAAGTTCCTCATTGGTAAGCCACCCAATTTTTAGGGCCATTGTTTTTTAGTAACAGTAAGTTCGACCTTCCAAATAATGGGAGTAAATTTGTAGAACGAATTTCATATTTAAACATGTTAGCATATCTTAATATTTACTCATTAAACTAAGAATGATTCAGGAAGGTGCTTCAATTTAATTTCATAGACTTGCAGAAATTTTAAAACCTATCCACAGTGTAGAAAGAGTCCTTGTCTTGGTTGCAGTCTAGTTAGGCTGATGACTAACCTCATGATCTCTGGGAAAGCTAGGCTGGGCTTTCCTTATAAATTAAAGAAGATTGGAGTAGATGAGATCTAACATCCCTCTGACTGATAATTATAAAATTCCCTTGGGAAAAATGTATCTTGTTTTACCATCTTAGAGGGTTTTTGTAAGCATCATAGAATAGAATACACAAGTTAGAAATATCTGTATTTGTTTTTTCATCTAGTCAGCATTTGGTGAAATAGATGCAAGAAAAACATTAGCAGAAAATTCCACTTCTACTTTAAAGAAGGAAGGAGATAATTTCAGATTCTAGAGTTATTTGTGGTTCTTTCAGATAAAGATTTGGTGAAGTAACTAAACTTTACATATGTTAGTATGTTGGTTACCAGCCACTAATGTAAAATCATTGTCAAACAGTGCAATATGGTTCTCTTATCTGATTAAAGCTTTCAAAATGTTAACAAGCTAATCTTTTCAAAAGATAAATGTAATGTTTGGGCACATGTACTGTTATTTTCTTTAAACCCTTTATTTATTAATTCCAAGTACTTTTCCAGGGGCTGGCGCATTGGTGAAGAAAGCAGGCAGAGTCCCTTCTTTTGGGGACCTTCCATTCCCACATTAGTGAGAGGAAACAAAAAAGCATAAACAAACAAATATAATAACTCTATATAGAGTCAGTGGAGGAATAAGTGCTATGGCAAAAATTAAAGCAGAGGAAGGAAGATGGGGAGCATCAAAAAGAGGGAATGCTGTTTTCTGGAGTGGGCAGGGAACATTTCAATGATATGGACCATTTAAAGACAGACCAGAAGCCAGCAAGGAAGGCATCAGGTAGATAGATGGGAGGAGCCCATTCCAAGCAGAGGGAACAGCAAAGGCCCTGAGGCAAGAGGGATCTTGGGGTATCTGAGGAAGAGCAAGAACAGGGTGGCAGAGGGAGACTAAGAGGAGTGACTCATCACTATCTTCTTCTAAGAAAAGTGTGGTCAAACTTTCCTTCATCAAATCCAGCAGAAATTCCTTATTGAACTTCTTCTGTACTGTGCCTCAGTTTTTTTATTTGTAAAATTGGTATGATAATAGTACTTTATAGGGTTTTTGTGATGACTAAATGGTTTACTAAATGTAGGGTGTAACTAAAACAGTGTCTAGCACAGAGTAAACCAGGGATGGCCAGTTACTGTTACTATCAGCAAATCATTATCAGCTCCTTATTCAGAGCAGTATCAATAATTGCATTGCATTGTTAAAGGCCAATATTGTTTTTTTGTACTGAGCATTGATTATCAGAGGACTTTCCTTACTCACGCTGTTAGGACCACTAGGCAGGCTTGTCCTATGTGGTGGCTCAAGCACAGAGATTGTGTCATTAAGAGTCTTACAAGAAAGTTTAAAATACATATACAATTGAGGTTTGAAGTGTAATACCGTAATCCAGACATAAAATGAGTGGCATATCATATCCATACACTTAAGTTTTTCTTTATTTTCATCAGTCAGTCTTAGTTTCCTCTCCTCGTGACAACACAGAATTCTTGGACGTTTGCTATGTCTTTCACATTCATTTCCAGCATGTGGTCTGAATTGATTCCTTGTTTCTCAATTACAACCATCATGGAATCAAGATTAATAACCTGCTTGGTGAGTTTTGTTCACTTTGGAATCTGGAGCCTTTGTACTCATTGTGGCCTGCTGGGCTCTTCGTAGTTGTTCTTTCCAAATGCGCCAGCAGTGAGGTCAAGGACAGCAGCAGTCCAGAGAGTCTTCCTGCCTTTGGGCCACCTCTGCCCACTTCCATTATTTCTTCCCCTCTCCCAGCTATTTAATCATGGTTGGAGAGAATCTGAGAGTGAATTTAAAGGTTCTTAATATACCTCTTGTGCTTAGCCAACAATAGCTGGCACATAGGAAGTACTCAATAAATATTTACAGAATGAATACGAATAGGATAGGCCTGGTGGACCGTGTTGGAGCCTCCTAAACAGACTGCCATTGAAGCGTGGCTGAGACGAAGAGCACCTGTCCACTGTGCTCTCCTGTGGTGCTGGGCTCCCACCTCCACTGCCCACAGGGAATATGCACCTCCATGATCAGCCCCTTCACCTCAGGGCACAAGATATCTGGAACAGCCTTTGCTTTAGGCATGAGGTTTTTGTGGCCATTGCATTTGGTTCTACTAGTTACCATGAAGATGAACACAGCTTATGGTTATAAAATAAAATAAAAAGCACCCCAGGAGAGTTTTTATTCCCAGACCCACTGATTATTCCCTCAACATTCCTCCAGAAAATACTTAGTGGGATCCCCTTCTGTTTTAGACACAGACCCAGGTAATGTAGTACTGTAGAACATCAAATCTAATTAGTATAAATAAACACTACCAAATAAACATGGAATCAGAACCACAAGTGCCACAAAAATACTATCCTATATACCACATGATGTCAAATAGGATGATTGATTTTCAGTGGTGAGAACAAGAAGGCTTCAGAGTAGAGGCCATATTGTCTGTCATGGAAGGAAGAAAGAATATTTCAATGCAGAAATGTGTTAATATGTACTGGAATTATAAAATAGCAATATTATATCATCTGTTATATGTATTTCATTATTAATCCAGTGTCCAGTTATCCTTTCATTTCCTCTTTGTTTGTCTGTTATTCCTTGCCTTCCAAAGCCATGATCAGGAGACACTTTAACCATGAAACATTTATGGGTAAAAAAAAAGAAGTTGGCTTATAAGGATGATTTAGGACATGTGCTGGGACACTGTAAGAGGATTTGGTGTAGGTATTGTCCTTTATTCCTTAGTTTCTCTGCCAAACACAGCCACCCGTCCCAGATAGCAGATATTTGACATTCATTCTCTCTCAGTTAATAATTGTGTTCAGTTTGTTGTAAAAATAAACTACTGTTTTCCTCTGAAAATGTTTTCAAATATCATATTCCTCCTGATTAATGAAGAAGAGCAGAGAATATGGTAAATGTTTACTATCTTTAGAAAAAGATTTAAGGGGAGGGTGAAGTTAAAGAACTTTTCCAAATTCCCTTCCCATAATTTTATCCATTTGTCAGTTAATATTCATGTAGTGCCTTTTATGTGTCAGCACAGACGACAAGAGAGTATTCCTGGTAGAGTTATTAAGTGTTACTAACATATACTCTATTCATTTAAATGCTGTACCTCCCTCCCATATATGATGTGTGATCCATCATCTACATAAGTACTTTAATTTTGGTTGTTCCTTTCCCCCACCGTTTGACAAGTCCCATTACTCAAGGAGCATTTAACGATAGGAAGCAAGTAGCATGGTTAGGGGAACAGTCAATCAGCATTTATTAAGCATCTTCCGTGTGCCAGGTACTGTGCACAGTAGTTTTCTGAAAATAACAATCAGTTGAAGACAGAAAAGAGTGGGGACGTTGCAGAGTTAAGCACAAAACGTTTTTTTGTTTCGAAAGGGAAAAGAAGGGTGGGGCAAGGAGGCCCACAAAACAAGCTGAAGATGAGTCGTGACTGGCAGGAATTCATAGCGTCCACCTAAGAAATGTCCAATTAAACGAT
Source organism: Galeopterus variegatus (assembly GCF_000696425.1). Classification (NCBI taxonomy): domain Eukaryota; kingdom Metazoa; phylum Chordata; class Mammalia; order Dermoptera; family Cynocephalidae; genus Galeopterus; species Galeopterus variegatus. The sequence continues at coordinate 33,898 of NW_007729848.1, forward strand.
AAGGATGGAGGGCCTGCTCCCTGTTGGAGGGTACAAGAGATGACTTTTCCCTAAGTCGCTCCGCCTGCCCTGCTGCAAGCCGCGCAGGGCGACCGACACGTCCCGCGAT
>NW_007729848.1:34016-45216 GCF_000696425.1 Galeopterus variegatus
GCGCGGGTGCCGTCCGGGATCCGGGTGGCCCACGCGGCGGCCCCGAGCGGAGGCGGCTGCAGGCTGGGCTGGGGCCGGAGCCCTCGGGGCTGCTGGTCCTCAGGAGGGTCCGACCGGGACGAGGGGCGCGCCCAGCGAGGCAGGAGCAGACGAAGGGGGAGGACGCTAGCGAGTGCTGCGGGGACGCCGCGGACCCCGGATGCGCGCCCCGACGTGGGCAACGCCGCGCGGGCCGCCGGGGATTAGGTTCGACGGACGGACTTTCCTCCTGTCCCAGGTGCCCCGAGCGTCCGGCAGCCCCGCTGCCTTTTCTAGCCATCCGCTCTCATCGCCTCCCTGCGGAATTCAGGGGCACCGTTACCCTCCCCCCATTGAGTTCCTTCACCGGGTCTTCACGTCCATCTTCCCCATTGGAGATTTTTTTGGATGTTTGGTGAAGTTTTCTAAAATTTGGGTTTGACAAATGCAAAGGCTGAGATGAAATTACAGACATCTTGTGTTCCATATTTACTTTTTCTTATCACACTTCACCTCAGCTAGGCCTTGGCTGTTTATTACTTTGGGGGAGGGGGAGCTGAAGGTGCAAAAATACCCTACTGCCCTTTCTCCCCTAGTGCCCCCTCTGGTGCGTCTCTGTCACCCCCTTCCATTCCACCCCCCACTCCCCTTCTCCCTTAGTTGCTGTCCCTTCACCCCACCCCACCCTCACCTACCCATCCCCCCCGCGCTTCGCTCCCATCCACCTTTTCCCATCGTGGGCTTAGAGCAAGTCGTGTGCTTTGCAAAATAGGAACTGACGTGGGAGATTGCAGCTGCCACAAGGAGAGCGTGTCTCTGTGAGTTTGTTTTTCTAAATGCCCCAGGATCCTGTCTGTGATCGAAACCTGGTGTTCCTGGGGAGGACCTTGATTTGGCCAGAACAGGATAGACAAGACTCTCCTTGTCTTTGTGCCCCTCTGACATGTTCAGGGTTTACCTAACTTTTTCACCATTACCCCTCCTTAAAGATCAAGCGTGGAGCACCGTATTGTGTTTTCGGAGCTTTGACATCTTGTTTTCTAACGGTGGATTTTTTTTGTGTGTGGGGAGTGGGTGGGGGTGGAGGGCGTTAGGAGGTGTCCTGTGAAAGTTCCAAGACCCGCTATGGAGCTGAAATAGCTGAGGAGCTTTTTGTTCTACGTTTACCTTTTTCTTTCCTCTTGTTGGAGAATTAGCTTCGCCTCTTTATTCAGTTTGGGAGAGGGGCTTCCCTCTTCAAGAAAAAGATTCAAGATTAGATATGAAAGTTAATATTTAGAATGAGTAAAGAAATCACAACAAATTATGGGAATCTTGGAGATTTAGGTCCCTTTCTTCAGCGATTTCTTTAGGCAGTTTGCCAGAAATGCCTACTTAGCAATGCTTCCTTTTTGTAAGAACTGCCAAGTGAGCAACCCTGACACTTAAGCTTAGTTAGTTTTACAGTACTTATAACCCTGGTCTCATGATTCTGAGAGGAGTTTAATAGTGAACTTGAAGAAAGTGAGATAGGCCTGGGGAGAAAATGTTTCAGTCCCCAACTTGGCAGGAAATAGAACTTCGGCTGAAATGAAGAAAGCACTGTTCAGCGAATGTACGGTGGCTGTCATTCTCACTCCCCCGACCTCCCTGAAATAGAACATTCACCGAAGTTATCATCACCTTCACTTCCCAGCTGTAAAAGCCCTTGACCTAGGAATGTGGGCTTTTACAGCCACTGCTGTTGTTCCCGGAGTTAGCCCTATGATGAACAAAGCTCATGCCCAGAAGGCACCCTGGAAAGGTTGACAAGTCCATCACCTTAACCACTAGGCCAGGACTGACTATGTGCGTAGGAAAGATTTTCATTCTCTGGCCATTTGTGATTCACTCAGCATTCACTCAAAATCTAGAATGATTCCATTCTGTGCTAGATAAAGTCCTGTGGAACCTTTCCATCTAGTGGGTAGCAATAGACAATACCCAATAAATAGTGCCCTGAGGTATAATATAATGGATTCCCTAAGAGAAGTAGGTCGAATGTCCTATGAGAAAGCAGAGGAATGATTTATTTTCAGTGGATCGAATGAATAGGCTTCTTGGAAAAAGTGATGATGTTTTGTGTAAGCTTGAGGGTAAGACAGTGATTTTAATAAGCACAAAAAGTAAAAGGGCCCTTCTGGGCAAAATTGCTGATTATCTCTAGTGCATACCAGGATGTCACTGATCCAGCTTTCATGTTTCTGCTTTGAAGCTTTAAAGACTTGTTTGTTTGTTTTTAATTTCCCACTCACCTTAGCATAGTGATGAGCCACAACACATAAAGGCACATTCATGTGTAAAAAACAGGGGGGGTTAAAAGGAAGGTTAAGAGCACATTCTGGTATGAAAAGGAATTTTGTGGAGGATAAAGTATGTACTCTATTCTTTGTCTTCATTATTACTCTGATAAGTAAATAAATCATCTTGTTCAGAGAGCAGATGTTGGGTGATACTTCCTCTCTAGGTAAAAATTTTTCTTTTTCTTAAAAAATTTTCCAGTATTTGTTGCTGAGAAAGTATTCAAATATTGTAATCTCCTTTTCTAAGGAAAAGGATGGAAAAAGTGGGAGATATTCACATATTTTGAAAAGTATCAGAGAATGGGATAAGTTCAGTTCGAGAGACTATTGTGTACCTTATTTAGCAGCATTGTTTAAGGGTACTTCAAAAAGTTCAAGGAAAAATAGAATCGAAAAATAATACAAATCTTTGCATGAACTTTTTGAAGTACCTTTGTATTATAGTTAAAGTTGTTCTACATCCTCACCAACACTTGCTATTTCAGTCTAACTGACGTTAAAATTTCTTGTGGCTTTTTTAGTGGTATCTCATTACAGTTTAGATTTGCATTTCTCTGACACTAGTGATATTGAACTCTATCTCATGTGCTTATTGTCCAGTTGTGTATCTTCTTTTTTTTTTTTTTTTTTTTTTTTAAAAGATGACCGGTAAGGGGATCTTAACCCTTGACTTGGTGTTGTCAGCACCACGCTCAACCAGTGAGCGAACCGGCCATCCCTATATGGGATCCGAACCCGGGGCCTTGGTGTTATCAGCACCGCACTCTCCCGAGTGAGCCACGGGCCGGCCCAGTTGTGTATCTTCTTTTGTGAAGTATCTGTTCACTTCATTGCTCCTTACTTTGTTGGGTTTGTTTGTTTTTTTATTATTGATTTGTAAGAGTTCCTGATATAATTTGGATACAAATCCTTTGTCAGTTTTTTTTTTTTCCCAATTTGTGGCCATTTCTTAAGTGTCTTTCAAAGAGCAGTGGTTATAAATTTTGATGAAGTTCAGTTTACCAGTGTTTCCTTTTATGGTTCTTGCTTTTTGTGTCTATCTGAGAAATCATTCCCTAGATTTTCTCCCATGTTTTCTTTCGGGATCTCCAAATTTGTTCTTAAAGGACCAGGTAGTAAATATTTCACACTTGCAGGTGGTACTGCCTCAACTACTCAACTCTGCTGTTGTACCTCAAAAGCAGTTATAGACAATACATAAATATAGCTGTGTCCCCCCAAAAACCTTTATTTATAAAAATAGGCAGCTGCCCCCCTCTTACCCCTGAATTCAGAGATTGATAGTTTTAGGTTATATGTTTAGGTCTATAATAATTTTAGGGTTTGCAGTGAAATTTAGTATTGAGATTCATTTTTCTCCCTATATGGATATCAGGTTATCTCAATACCATTTATTGAAAAGACTACTTTCCCCCCAGTGAATTACTTTGACACCTTTGTCGAAAATCAAACGACCATGAAATACAGGTTTACTTCTGGACTCTTCTGTTCTATTGATCTATATGTCTCTTCTTACCAGTATCACCCTGTCTTGACTCCTGTGGTGCTATAGTAAATCTTCAAGTCAAACAGTATAAATTCCCCAACTTTATTTTTTTTTTCAAAATTGTTTTGATCGTTAACCTTTTCATTTAAATTTTAGACTCATCTTGTCAATTTCTGCAGTAGAGCCTAAAGGGATTTTGTTTGGGATTGCTTGAAACTCCAGATCAGTTTGGGAGGAATTAACATCTTAAGAATATTGAGTCTTCCAGACCATTAATGTGCTACACATATTGATTTATTGAATTTTAACCTTTTTTTTTGTCAGTTGGCCAGTATGGGGATCCAAACCCTTGACCGTGGTGTTATAACACCCTGCTCTAACCAAGTGAGCTAACCGGCCAGCCCCTTATTCAATTTTTTAATTACTTGCAGTAGCGTTTTATGGTTTTCAACTTGGAATCTTCCACGTTTTGTCAAATTTATCCCTAAGATATCTTGTTTTTTGATATTATTGTGAATGATACTGGCTTTTAAATTTTTATTGTTCAATTGATTGTTGCTAGTATATAGAAATAAAATTGATTATAGTACATTGATTTTGTATTTTGTGATCTTGCTATATTCACTTATTAGATGTAATAGCTTATTCATAGGTTCCTTAGGATTTTTTAGGTACACAAATATGTTGTCTTTGAATAAAGTGTTTTACTTTTTCCTTTTCAACCTGAATGTATTTTATTTATTTCTCTTGTCTTACTGTACTTCAGTAACAATATTAATCTTGACTCTAAGGGGAGAACATTATCTTTCACCATTAACTATGACATTAGCTATAGGGTTTGTTTGTTTTTTTTAAGAGATGCCTTTGATCTGGTTGAAGAAAGTCCCTTCTGTATTTACTTTGCTGACTATTTTAATCGTGAATGGGCATGGAATTTTGTCAGATGTTTTTTCTGCATCTTTTGAGATGATCACATGGTTTTTCTTTAGGGAATAACAAACTAAGCTTGCATTCCTGGAGTAGACCCTTCTTGGGCATGATGTGTTATCCTTTTTATATATCATTGAATTTGACTTGCTGATACTGTGTTACAGAATTTGATCTGTAGTTTTCTTGTAATATCTTTGTTTTTGGTGTCAGGGTAATATTGGCCTCATAGAATGAGTTTGGAAATGTTCTTTTCTACTCTATATTTTCCAAAAGTTTGTATAGGATTATTTTATCTTTTTGAATGGATTTTATCAGTGAGGTCCATCTAGGTTTACAGTTTTCTTTGGGGAAAGTTTTGAATTAAAATTCTTTAATACATATAGGGCTATTTAGATTTTCTATTTCTTGTGTGAGGTTGGTCATTTGTATCTTTCAAAGAATTTTCCCATTTAAGCTGAGTTGTTGAATTTATTGGCAAGATATTTATAACATTCCCTTGTATTTTTAAATATCTGTAGGGTCTGTACTGACATCCCTTCTGTCATTCATGAGATTAGTAATTTGTGTTTTCTCTATTTCTTGATCAGTCTAGCTAGATATTTATCAATTTATTTGGTCTTTTCAAAGAACCAGCTTTTGGTTAAGTTGATTTTTCTTTATTGTCTGTTTTCTATATCATTGAATTTTGCTCTTATTATTGCCTTCGTTTTACTTTGGGTTTAATTTGCTCTTTGTTTTTTATCTTCTGAAAGTGGAAGTTTAGATCATTGATTTTAGAACCTTCCTTTTTTTAATTAAAGCATCTAATTCTGTTCATTTCTCTAACTATGACTTTTACTGTGTAATCTCCACATTTTGAAATATATTTTCATTTTCATTCACTTCAAAATATATTAAAATTTCCCTATGGAAATTTGACCCATGGGTTGTTTTAAAGGTATGTTCTATAATTTCTAAATATTTAGGGATTTCCCAGATATCTTTCTTCTGTTGATTTCAAATTTAATTTTGTTTGGGTCAGAGACCATACACTGTATGATTTCAGTCCTCTTCAGTTTATTGGGACTTGTTTTATGATCCCATATATGGTCTATTTTAGTGAATGTTCTGTGTGCATTGGAAAGAATGTGTATTCTGCTGTTGTTGGGTAGGCTTTCTGTAAATGTCTGTCAAGTCAAGTTGGTTTATAGTGTTGTTCAAGTTTTCTAGATCCTTAATTATTTTCTGTTCTATCAATTACTGAAAAAGGATGGTTGAAGTATTTAATATCATAGGATATTTGTCTGTTTTTCCTTACATTGCTGTCAGTTTTTGCCACATATGTTCTGGACCTCTATTTTTTAAGGTATGTACACTTTTAGGATTGTTATATGTTTATGATGAAGTGACTCATTTATCATTATGAAGTGTTGCCTTTTATCCTTGGTAAAATTTTTTGTCTGATATAATAGAGCCACTTCAGCTTTCTTATCATTAATATTTGTGTGGTGTATGTTTTTCTGTTGTTTTACTTTCAATATATCTGTATCTTTGTATTTCAAGTCTTTTTTTTTATAGGCAGTGTATATGTGCATGTGTGTGTGTGTGTATATATATATATAGTTGGGGCTTACACTATTTACTCAATCTGAGAATCTCTGCCTTTTTATTGGGATGTTTAGGGTATTTATATTTAATGTAATTATTAATATTATTGGGTTTAAGTCTGTCACCTTGTTGTTTGTATTTTATTTGCTATATCTTTTCCTTGTTTCTTTTTCTTCTTGTCCTGTCTTCTTTTGGATTGACTACATTTTTGAAATTCTATGTATGTCCACTATTGGCTTATTAACATACCTCTGGAGTTTCTAATATACATTTTTTTTTTCCTTTTTGTCTTTTTTCGTGACCGGCAGTGGATCGCAACCCTCAGTGTCGCGCCCGTACCGGACCGGGACCGGCAATGGGATTGCAACCCTCGGTGTTGCGCCCGCACCTCGCTCAGCCAGTGAGCGGCCGGTCTGTATGTGGGATCCGAACCCTCGGCGGAAGCGCCACCGCGCTCCCAAGCGGCGCACTGTAGCAGTGCGCCACCGGGCCGGCCCTCTAATATACATTTTTAACTGATAATATACCTGCAAATAATATTATAATACTTAACATATAATGTAAGAACTTTACTGTATACTTTTGTTTCCCTTCTTCTTTACACTATTTTCATACATTTTACTTCTGTATATGTTATAAATGCCACAATACATTGTTATTACTTTTGTTTTAAACATCAGCTTTTAAAAAAATTACAAAATGTGCTTGTTTTGAAGTTTTGTTGGGATGGGCCTAAAATACAGTTTTTATTAGAGCTAGGTAATATGTACTACAAGGGCATGCCCTTCTGGGATCTCCCCTGGGGTGTTCAACAGGTCTCCACTCTGGCTGCAGTCACCCAGCCCTGTGGGAAACCTGGGAATTGTTCAGCTACAGATCCTTAGAAATGCTTTGCCCATCCTTGTGAGGTTTTGTTCTACACATGTGCAGCTTAGTATTCAGTAAGAGTTTAAGAAATTCCCTATGCAAATTCTAGAGCTCTTCCTCTTCTTACCTCCTTCCTCCCTGGTACTCTGTCCTACAGATTCTAGCTACACCAGTCTCCTGGAATTACGATCCCTGTCTCCTCAACTTTGCAAGAGTGCCACACTCTGCCTGGCTTTCCCCTTCCTGTGCCATGGTCTAGAATGCACTTTTAGGCAGAAGGTTGGGGCAGTTGTAGGGCTCACTTTGTTTGTTGTGATCCCGTCTCTTAGGGATCAGAGTCCTGTGCTATGTTTACTTCGCTGTCTGAAAACAATATATATTTTGTCTAGTTTTGTAGTTGTTTACTACAGTGGAAAGATAAGTCTTGTCTTTTTTATAAGACCAGATATTCATATATCTTTTAAGGGTTTTTTTTAATCTAGAGATTTTTCTGTCTTTTTTCTTGCAACTTATTTGCTGAAGAAATCATGTTGTTTGTCCTATAAAATGGCCCACAGTCCAGATTTTGCTGGGTGCATCCTCTGGTATAGTTTAACACGTTCCTCTGTCCTGTAGCTTATATAGTGGTAGTTGGATGTAGAACAAAGTTTCTAAAGCTTGGCACTGTTGACCATGTTGGGCCAGATCATTCTTTTTGGGAAAGGGGGCTCTCCTGTGCATGTAGGATATTTAGCAGCATCTCTGGCCTCTACCCACTAGATGTCAGTAGAGCCCCCCTCCCAGCTGTGACAACCGAAAATGTCTCCAGACATTGTTAAATGATTTTAGACATATGTTCTGCTAAGAGAAGTAGGCTACCAAAGTTATAGAATCAACTTCAAGAATGTGAAGACACCTACCTAGCAAAATTAACAATACGGATGATATCACCACTGCAGATAAAAAGATTATCTGTTCAGTCTGTTACCAGAGACATTTTGAAGAGAACGTGTGAAGATTTTAGGAATATGTAACTTGAGGCCACATGGAATGGCTGACTCAAGAGCAACATTATAGAGTATGTGAATTTATGTTTGAGAAGGAGAAAATACTAGAGATAATAATATAGAGGTAAAAATGCAGGTAATTTCTTTTCAATTTATAAGTTGCTTTAGAAATGTTTTTCTGCAACTTGTTGAACTTAGAACATTGGACTTTTACAGTAGATACACTGATGGTTTTACTGTTTTTTTTTAAAAAAAAACTTCATAATTTTATTACAAACCAAGAATTTTGGACTTGCGAAAGGTTATTGCAATAATGTACTTTTTATACTTAAAATGTATTTGTGTGATATAAAATTACTTTAAACAAAATGCAAGTCCAGGGGTGTTCATGAAATAACCCTTTGAACTTAAAAGTGAACTACCATTTTTGTGAATATTTCCGAAAATGTCATTATCATCTGGATGGAGGATGACAAATAATGTATTTTTTAAAAGATTTAAGAGGAAGATTGAGATTGAGATTGAGGGACTTCTTGAAATTCCCCTCAGACAACCTTACATACACCTTAACCATCTAGGGCTGGCCAGTTAGCTCAGTTGGTTAGAGTGAGGCCTTGTAACACCAAGTGTAACACCAAGGTCAAGGGTTGGATCCCTGTACCACAGACAGCCACCAAAATATAAAAATAAAAAACCATCTAGTATTCTTTGGAGACCCACTCTGTGTCAGGCACTATGCACAGTAGTTGGCTGTTTGGGGAGGGTTTAGAGGTGGATCTGGTGTGGAGGGTGTAGAGATAACCCAGAGCAGATATGAGGGGCAGACTTTGCTTCCTTGAGCTCCCTGTGGGTTGCCCTGCCCCTACCCACCTTGGCCTTCAGAATCCTTTCCTCTCCTCTCCCTCTATTTGTGTCCTTCAGCTTTGAATCATCAGTGTTTTCTTGAGTGTCTATGGTGGATCATTCTACTCCAGAGCAATTTGAAGGAATGTTTGTTTTTTAGATGTCTTCAGTATTTCCAGTGCTTTTGATATTGGTACACTTATGTATAAGGCTTAATGGGTAAATTTTTAAAAATTAAGTCTGAAAAATAATTGTGGAGCCAGCTAATCAAGGAGCCTTAGGTTCTCATATTTGTCTTTTCCAGGTAACAACCCAGGGGCCTAAATGGCTTCATTTCCCCCAGAACTGTTTGCATGTGAGCAATGTCCCTCTTCCCTTTCTCTATCAGTGGGTAGTCCTTCTCTTTCTTCCCCTTTCTTTGTCATCTCTTGTTTGTCTCTCTTATCTTCCTTATCTCTGCCTCCATCTTATTTTCTCTTTTTCTGCCTCCCCCTGTCTTTGCATTCACCTCATCCTCTTTGGTCTTTGTTCTTTCCCTCTCTTTGTCTCCTTCTCATAACTCTCTTTGCCCCTCTTGCTCTGCGTTTCTCTCCCTCACTCCTGTGTGCTCCTTTTCATCTCTGTCACAGCATCACCTCCATCCTACATACCCTCTCCATCAGGAATTTGTTCATGATATTGTCAGTGACATTGCCAGTTACATTTTAATCAAGGACACAATGATCTTTATTAAGGGGAATGACAGATAGGATACGTGCAAAATAATATATTTCAAAATAGACTTAAGGGGGTGTTTGAGGTTGAGGGACTTCCTCAGATTTCCTTCCAAAAACCTTACTAAGGATTTAATCACAGTTGCACTGCTCCAGCCCCTTTTTGGCCCTGGGATTTCTTTCCTCTCTTTCATTAGTTTGCTTCTTTTCAGGCATCATCGGTTTCCATGGTGAGAGTCCTTGATGCATTTTTTTTTTTCAGTGTGGTTAGAAGGAAGTTTGGTTTTGAGGTTTCCTGAGTATTTGTGGCATGTCCTTGGTACTGTCAAGTTGGGTGTTTGCAGGGGTAAATTTGTGTAAGTTGACTCTGTAAAATTCAGCGTGGAGCTAAAGCAACCAAGGAGCTGAATGTTTTCATATTTACCTTTTCCAAGCACATCTGAGGGGCAAATTTGTTTTATTTCCCTAACGTTGTTTCTCGTGTAAGGGTTCAAGGATATGAGAGGTATCCCTCTTCTCTTTGTCAGTGAGTATTGGGATCTCCCTTTCTCACAACCTGGCTTACTGGCTCTTATACTCTCTTCCTTTTTCTGTCGGAGTGGGCAGTCTCTCCCTTCTCTCTTTTATTTCTTTCTTATTTTCTCTTTCTGCCTTCCTGGTTTTCCTCTCTCTCCCTATGTCTGTACCCCACTTTCTATCCACTTCTCTTTACACTCTCCTGAGTCTTTTTCTTTTTCTCCCCTGTATGATAATTTTTCTCTCTACCCTCAGCACCACCCGTGGTCACCCTCCCCATGTTTCTTCCTCAGTTTCTCCATCAGTTCTTTCTGAATGTTCCAGCACTGAGATAAATGACATTGCTTGTCTCAGTAAGTAGTATGATATGAGAGCTTGTTTGCTTTCAGGCCCCTGCTGCTTTCTTTAATTATTCCATCTCTCTCAGACTTTTCTTCATTTGGAGGTGAGTTTGAGAGTGCAGTTGAAGAAAGTAATATAGGCCTAAGTGGAAAATATTACCCTTTATAGAGGGCAGAGTAGTTGGCTGATTTGGAGGTAGTTCATTCTTCTGGAAAGGTGTTGGGCCAGCCAGGCCTGTGTTACATTTACCATACTGGCTAGCCGCCAAAACAAACAAAACAAAAAAACGTCAAAATTACACTTTACCTGTGCGGACCCCCCCCCCCAAGGCTATTGGAGAGGGAGGAAAAAAGGTGGTCCAAAAAAGCAAAAAAGTACCTCATACGAAATGTCGATGCTCATCTGAGAAGGCCCATTAGCCAGATCTAGTCATCGGGTGACTTTTCCCTAAGTCGCTCCGCCTGCCCTGCTGCAAGCCGCGCAGGGCGACCGACACGTCCCGCGATGTGGGGGACGGTGTCAGGCCGGGGCGCTGCTGACCGCCCGCGCCCCACCTGCTGCGGGGAGCCGGAGCCCCGCCCCCGGGAGCGC
>NW_007729848.1:46216-53930 GCF_000696425.1 Galeopterus variegatus
TACGGTACAGCAGACGCGGGATGGAGCGCCACGGTGAGTGTGGGGCGGGCGCGGGTGCCGTCCGGGATCCGGGTGGCCCACGCGGCGGCCCCGAGCGGAGGCGGCTGCAGGCTGGGCTGGAGCCGGAGCCCTCGGGGCTGCTGGTCCTCAGGAGGGTCCGACCGGGGCGAGGGGCGCGCCCAGCGAGGCCGGCGCTGGCCAGAAACAGATAATGAAGAGCATAGTGAAAGCCCGAACAGAGCGCGTACCACCGACCGCGCACTGTTTTACGAGCTTTGCACATTTTAACTCCTTTAATCCTCATGACAGGTCCATGATTATTTAACTTACTTTCACCTGGGGAAACTGAGGCTAAAAACCTGTCTCAGCGCACAGACTAGTAATTGGCGGCGTCAGGATATAAACCCAGGCGCTTTTGCTCGGGAGTCTGTGCTTTTGACCACTGCGGAGCCTGTGGTCTTGCCTCTGATCCCCGTCCTGCCCTCTCGCAGACTGCCGTCTTCACTCCAAGTGGGCGCTCATTCCCGAGACGTTTTAGGATTTCCTTGGTGCATTGTTCTCGTCTCTTTTGGGTTGAGAAGAGGAGTTTCGTTTAGAGGCCTCCTCAGTCTCAGCGGTTTGTCCCGGTTCTGTTGTTGGATGTATTGTGGGGTTTGACGGTTTTAATTAAAACGTTAGAAAAACTTTTTTAGAGGGGTTGAGCTCATGTCAGACGTTTCAGCGTGGAGCCCCAGTGACTGCTGAGTCTCGTGTCTCTACGTTTAGGTTTTTGTTTTTTTCTTTTAACTCTCTAAGAGGGTAATGGCATTACGCCTTTTCGGAGGGCAGGATGTTACCTGCTAATGGAGGGAGCTGAGCGCCCCTTTCCCTTTCTCTGTCTTCGTGACTCTTGTCCATTTTGTATCTTCTTTCTGTCCATCGCTATCAACGTCATCTGTCCTTTTCGCTTGCTCCTTTCTTCCTTTTGCATTTAAATCCTGGGATGGGGAACGTGCTCCTTGGGATTGGGTAGTTTTGGCTGGTTAAAGGAGAGCGCTGTCTGCCAGGAATGCTAGACATTCTGGAGGCGTGGGAGGCTGAGCAGCTCCCTCTTCTTTAAGCGTGCTCGGTCCAAACTGTACAGAAATGAAGTTTGTGTGCTGCCCATCATCCTTTAGAAAAAGTTTGCGTATAACTGGTAAAACTGTTTATGACATATCCCTATTCTGTTTTTGTGGGGAGTCCTTCTTAAAAAAAAATTTTTTTTTTTGGCGGCTGGCCAGTAGGGGGATCCGAACCCTTGACCTTGGTGTTATAACATCACTCTCTAACCAACCGAGCTAATCTGCCAGCCTAAAAATATAATTTGAGGCCTTCCGAATGAATTCTCCTGATTTTTTTTTTTTTTTTAGCATCTTTAGGTGGATTCTTACCGAAATCAGAAATTGTGCTCTAACAGCAGACTTCTGAAATTTATGACAATTTTTCCTCAGATAGAAATAGTAAGATAGGTACTATCAAGTACAGATATTTGGAACAGTTTTACATTTCAATTAGACAGCCCAGTGCCTAAAATGAAAATACTTCTATACTGTGCGTTGGGACATTTGATTGAAACAGGCTACTGAAGTCTTGGAAAAGCCATGTTTGGGGGGACCAAGAAGTTTGTGCCTAAATTTCTAATGCACATATTGCTTAGAATTCAGAACATACGGAGAAAGTAGTTTTGCACAGTGATTTTCTATTTGCTAAAGAATTCTTTGGGGAGTGGATAATACATGTTTTTAATGTTGATGGTTTGAAGTCGAAGGAGATGCACAAGAATTAGAGTTTCACAAATACTTTGCTCAACAATCTGTACAGTTTGTACAGTTCAAACTTCACTTGGAAGCCTTTTAGTAGGTTTCCACAAAGTCAGTTAAGTTCCTGGAATTGTTTCTAGTCCTATATTTCTTACTCACAATCTACACATTATTGTAGTGAAGCTACATCTTGTTCATTACTTAAGTATGTTCAAAAACAGTTTACGGCAATAAAGTAGTGCTAGTGATAGTGGTTAACAGTTATTGAGTCTTTATGATGAGCCAGGCACTGTGTTAAGTACTTTCCATGCATTATTACCTAATTTAACTAAATTGCCAGTTGCAATTTGTTAGTAACTGCATTTTATATTACCACCAACTAGAGAATGTTCATTTTGGCACATGGCAAAATAGTGTATATGGTATTAGAAAGTGTATATTGTCCAAACTTTCTCATTATCATAGTTCAATTATGAAAGCTTGGATTGTTTGTTATTTTAAACATTTTTTTTATTGTAATGTTTCCTTTTGCAGTTTAAAGTATGAAAAGTGGTAAAGAATATATAACAAAATTAGCACATTAATCTTCGTGATGCTGACCAGGGGTAGAGTATAATCCTTTTTAGTTCCTCTTCCCCCAATGTGGTTTTGTTTTTGATTTGTTTTTTTACAGATTTTCTTAGTCTTACCTAAAAATGTTCAAACATTTTTTAAACACTTTTTACAATTTTGGGTTGCTGATTTGACACATAGTTACTAAAATTCTTTTTGCTGATATATAGGAATTGTTTTATTTGAAACTTGTGATATGTGTCTTTAATTTTTGTAACCATCTTTACCAGTGACAATGACCGAGTCTGTAATTCACTGAGTTTAAAAGCTGTCAGAATGAAACAGAATGACTTTATTAAGTAAATTACAGAAGTGATAAGGTTTGTTAGACTAATAGCCTTCTCAGTGATTTGTAAAAGAGCTGCCGGAAGAAGTCACTTGAGTTTTTTGTTTTGTTTGTTTTGGTTGGTGGGAAGCGAGATGTAGGTGTAATGTGCTCAAAAATTGCCCTTGGTTCATTTTAGAAATAATCTACACATTTAAGGGTTAATGTTAGATAGGCTTGAAACTAGTCTGTATAGAAATTACATCCTCAGAAATAATTTGAGATTAACAAAAGGATATTGAATAAAGAAACTTTAACAGCTGTTAGAATAGAAAAGTGTTGGGGCACACTGTTTAATAATCAGAAGAAACAACAATAAAAATACAACTTTGATTTTAGTTTTATGTAATCTTGCCTTCACTCAGCTTCATATGCTTTTTTTTTTTTTTTTTGGAAAGATAACATTTTAGAGAGAGATTTTTTCTAATATATATTTTCCCTTCAAAACACTGCAACAACCCAGTTAACTTTTTGTTTCTATAAATATTACTTGAAACTTTATGAGTTTATAAGCCCATTATTGTTTCTGCAAATTCATTATTCTATAAATAGTTTTGAGTATTTCATCTTTCATAGTATGTCAAGCACTATGCTATGAGCAGAGAATGCGTATTTAGCAAACAGACATGGTCTTGAGATTATAGTCTAGATGGGAAGACATGAACCATCTATTCGAACTGTGATAAGTGCAATGATGAAAAGTACAGGATGCTATAGAGCATCTAACAGGAGATTTCTGCTCTAGTTTGGTGATGGTGGTGGTTACAAGGGGATCGAGTTGGGGGGATCCAGGAAGGTTTTTTCAAGAAAGCGATCTTTAAGCTGGGATCAGAATGAGTAAATGGAGGAGGGAGGAGTATTCTAGGAAAATGGAACTGCTGACAAAAACAACTGGTGTTTTTCAAGCTATAGAGTCATGACTCATTACATGTAGGAAACCAATTTGGTGAGTTGCAAGCAGCATTTTAAAAAATGAAATGGGATAAAATAAAAAATAAATCCAAGTACATTACATGGATCCTCAGCCAGAGTCTGTGTTTTATGAAGCACAGATGCATTCTTACACACGTACCACACATAAACATAACATACTTAACATATATAGTGGCTCATGATGTAAAGTTATTTCCTGCTGTGGGTCATGGTAAACAAATACTGTTGGAAGACTGAGAAGGAGGAGTGTGTGACAGGAGTATTGAGAGCCAGGAGTCATGACTCCAGATGTCATTGGAGAGGTAGGTAGGGGCCAGGTCTCATGTCAAGTCTTACAGCGTATGATAGCTTCTCACTTGTCCTTTGCAAGGGTTTTGAGCAGAGAAATGAAATAATGATATTTTTGAAAAGTTCACTCACTACATTTGGAATAGAACAAGAATGGATACAGAGAGGTTATTAGGAAATTAGTAGAGTAGCTCAGAAAAAGAAGTGATGGTGATTCACTGGTATGGTAGCATCAGAGACAGAAAGATAGATTAAAGAACTGTGGATGAGGAAGGAAAAAATCTATCGAGTTGGGTGAGGTATGGTAAAGAGTAAATGCTACAATAATATATCTTACAAATGACTAGAAAGAGAAATACTACATAAAACTTTCTATTATAAATTTCGCAGAAATCCTTAGTCATTCTACCATTTTGAAAGTATCCAAATATTCGAGATGAAATATTTGAAAAACATTTTAGTGATGATGCTTGAGCTAATTTAATTCCTCCAGCCATTTTCTTTTTGATTTTAAGAGATATGAACAAAGTTATGACTTTTAATTCTGAGAAGGTAAAATGAGGATGAGGAAGAAACAAACTAAGATTTTCTTGAGCTCCAACTATGTGTCAGGATTAGCTGTTTTAACTAAAATGTAAAGTCTTTGAATTTTGTGATCCATTTTCATCCTCATACAAGGCTGTAAGTAAATTGTACAGGTCACACATCTAGGAAATATTAGAATCAGGACTCAAATCTAAATTTCTCTCATAGAAAAAAAAATTGCCTTTTTGCTATATCATCCTGAAATTACCAAAAATATTGTTCCAATAATCATGCATTTATTTTTTCAACAACTAAAGTATGTCAGATTAGTGAACACCCTTAGAGCTTGTTTCTAACAAAGAAATGTTCCTAATGAGACTTGATGAACCGGGGTGGGGTGGGGTGTGTGTGTGTGTGTGTGTGTGTGTGTGTGTGTGTGCGTGCGTGCGTGCGTGCGTGTGTGTGTGTTTAGGAAAACCTAAGTGTAATTGAACTTTTTTTATGTGCATGAATTTTTGACATCAAAACAGATCTAAGTTTAAGTTGCCAGTTCATCATTTATCAATTGAAAGCTTAGACAAAATTTTAATCTCTAAGCCCCATGTTTCTCACTTATGGAATGAAAAGAACAATAGTTTGCATATTGTGAAGTGGGCACTTAATAAATGGAAGCTGCTATTAGTAGTAATACAGTGTTTTACTTATTTAAAAAATTTTTAAAGTAGAGTACTGAAGTGTGCTGCAGGCTGTTTGTGGAAGCCTAATATAATGTTCTCCTGGTGATGTAGTAATTGTGTTTCTCTCTCGCTTTTTTTTGTTTTGTTTTGTTTCTTGTCTCTTTAAGGATTTCAGTTTTTCTGACTGTTAAATAAAAGGATGATTGCTCACAAACAGAAAAAGACAAAGAAAAAACGTATTTGCGCATCAAACCAACTTTCTACTGATGTTACAACTTCTGAAATGGGGCTCAAGTCTGTAAGTTCCAACTCCATTTTTGATCCGGATTACATCAAGGAGTTGGTGAATGATATCAGGAAGTTCTCCCATATGTTACTATATTTGAAAGAAGCTATTCTTTCAGGTTTGTCAACTGTTTTCTCTTAGCATTCTTACTGGATAGTTTGTAAAATTTTAAATGCCAGCACAGCCACAGATAAGTGTGTACACAGTGGTAGGAATAGGGTATTCTGCTTTAGTTATTTTATGGCCCTGTATATATATTTTTTTGCCCCAAATATTTGTTGTTTACAGTATAAACTATTTTATAATCAGATAATAGTGTGATACATAATAGAAGCTTTGGTAAGTGGTAAGTATTTTATAAAGTAAAATCAGTCTTTGGCTCCTAGCCATTAGGTCCATTTGACATAGGAAAATTTGAGATCTTTGGAATTTTAATCTTCTTGTTAATGGTAACACAGGGCATTGATTGGTCTTTAATAAGCAGACTAATGCTTGCAATTTACATTGTTGACACTTTTGCCTAAATTCAGCTTTCCATATCATTACTAGAATTTAATCTCAATGGATTGACTACATTTGAGTGAATTTTTTTTTTCTCAAAAATCAAACTTAATTCTGTTTTGCTATCTGTAACCCCTTCTTGAATTAAGGGATAACCAACAGAATTTATTCTCTGTCTAGTTAGAAATGGGTAATGGAGCACGAGACTTGATTCTCCTGAAGTAAAGGAATGTATATTCTTGACTCAATCTTAGTACCTAAGTCTTTCAACTTTTAGTGGCTCTTCTATATCCAAATTTAATGGCAGTGATAATTATTAATAAATATACGCTCCTTTTCTTTTGATAAGTAGAAGGAGCAGTTTATCTCCACAATGATAATGGTATGTCTAGATAGAGTAAATGTGAAGATTCCAGTGTTGTTTATATGAGACCTCCTGGGGCTTCATAGAAATTTACAGGATTTCAACAAATATTTCTATATCTACATGTTAAATATTTATTTTCTGATATATGTTTTGAAAAAAATAGAAACTAAAACCACATTTTGTGTTGTACTAAATTTAAGAATTTATTTCTAACCTAACTAATTTTCTGGTGGAATAGCCCAAAATAACCAGACTGAAGTTGAATCTTCAAAATTTTACTGTTTGAATTTTCCAATAAGTCATTCTTTTGAGACTATATAAATATTATTAGAAAAGAAGTTGCTCACACTTCTGTTCATTTTAGTAGCTTGATTCTGAAGTCTACTAATGGATGGTTAAAGGGCAATTAACTTATCTTATTATTGTGGAAATATATTCTAAATACAATAAGTGTTATATTGTAACAAATTTCTTACCAAAATGACACATCTGCCATTTACTTAAAGAAGCATAGCTTTGTAATATTGATTTATTTTTAAATGGCTTAATTTTTTAAATTAGTTTTTAAAATTTACATTAAAATTTATTCTTTTTGATTTATGTTCATTAATGGAGTTAATTTTTAAGGTGAAATTTAAAATACTGTGTTTTTGACAAATCATTTACCTCAATTTAGGGTAAAGCCTGATTTTATCTAATGTATTTTTAAATAAATTTTCATTAATATAAATAAGATTTTTGGTTAGGATTTCTTCTTCTGTGTGGGGGTGGGCAGCTGGTCGGTATGGGGAACTGAACCTTCGACCCTGGTGTTATAAGGCCACACTGTAACCAGCTGAACTAACTGGTCAGCCCTTAGTTAGGATTTCTATTTGTTTTAATTTATTTTTCTTACGAGATTTACATTCTTTAACATCTTTATCTTACATAGTTATTCCTTGTTTCACAGATTTAAAATGATAATTTAAAACAAGTTGGACCACTTCTTATCTTCAAAATCTTTTTATGTGAATTTTAATTTATGAGTAGACAATCCAGATATTAGGAAGGAAGAGGACTGAAAGTTGGTCCTAAGTGAGAAAGAGAAAAATGGTAATAATTATAAGATACAGAAGGAGACTCCCCTTGAGATAAAAGCATGTGTATAGAAATATGTTTATTCACTGAAGCTTAATTTAGAAAATTCTTTAAGGACATTATCCTTTTAATAAGTAAGCCAGTATTTCAAAACTTAAATACTAGAATATATCACTAGTAATCAAAAGCTTGCAGTTTATAGCTGGAGAATTTTCATTATTTATCTTTGGGTTGATTTTAATGCTTAGTTCTTCAGTCAGGGTTAAAAAGGGTGTGTGTGTGTGTGTGTGTGTGTGTGTGTGTGTGTGTGTGTGTGTGTGTGTGTGTGTGTGTGTGTGTGTG
>NW_007729848.1:53942-59507 GCF_000696425.1 Galeopterus variegatus
GGGGTGAGTGTTGAGAGTGTATGAGTGTGTGTGTGTGTTTGTGAGTGAGTGCATGTGTGTGTGTGAGTGTGGGGGGTGTGAAAGAGTGTGTGTGTGTGTGTGTGTGTGTGTGTGTGTGTGTGTGTGTGTGTGTGTGTGTGTGTGTGTGTGTGTCATGTCAGAATAAATTTTGGGTTTAATAAGAATTTGTTTTCTCTGTTCTTTATCAAAATCTGGAAATATACTATTTAGTTAATTTGAGTTGATAGAACCTTTTCTTATTTTCCTTAAATATATGTATAAACATATAAATGAACACCTATAAAAGATAGGGGAAATGCTACATAACGATATGCTTGCATTTAATTTCAATCATGATTTTCAACTTCTTAGAGTATCAGACTATTCCTTATTTATTTAATAGAATTGTTGTGAGAATCACATGAGATGTTTTTCAGAAAACAGGTAAAACATTTAAAATGCTGTAACTATTTAAGGTAGTTTTATCACTTATGTTCCTGTAGACATGGGCCATGATTTTGTCTTCTGGGTATTGAGAAATATCCCTGGACTTCTACTTCTGAAGTTACCACCACAGCTATAAATCATAGCCAAACAGCAGAGTTATTTCACTGTTTTTCTTTTCAAGTGAAGGAGCCTTGCCAATATTTTCTCAGTGGTCTTGCCAGTATTTTTTGTCTTTTGCCTCCTTAAGAGGAAGAATGCCAAACTTATGGCATTGTTTATTACCTTTTAATTCAAATTTGTTAGCTGTTAAAAAGCTTTAAAAGTTAGTTTTAAAGAATAAAGAATGTAGGCCTGGCCGGTTGCTCATTGGTTAGAGTGTAGTGCTGGTAACACCAAGGTCAAGGGTTAGGATTCCCTCACTGGTCAGCCCCAAAACCAAAACAGACAAAAACAAAAAAACACAAAAAGAAGAATGTAGATATACAATTAAATCATCTTTTTGTTTAATTAGAATATCATTTTCTTTAAAGGTATATATTTTATTTACCTCTAATGAGGCTCTGATGTACAAAATCACTTGACTCTTGCCTCAGGTGTTTAATTACACTGTTGAGGCTAGACTTCCATTAATAGCTTTGTGATTGGTTTATGTCCACGTTTTCCTTCCCCAGACTACTTATAGAAATTATATATAATTGTATATGTTGCTTTCATTTTACAGAATATTTTTACATGCAGATTTAACTACCCAGTCCCCACAAAGGAGGTACTTGTTGCCCCATTTCAGAGATGAGATGTATGTACACCTGTACATCAGAAAGTTCATGGAAAGATTCACGTTATCTTTTAATTTTATTTTTCCACAAACTTTTTGCAGTACCCTAGTATAATTTAGATTATGTAATTTTGTCAGCCTCTTTTTCCTGATAAAAAATGGTCTTATTTGGAACGCAGGCATCATGAATGCAAAATGGTGCATTCTTTCCATGTTATCTCAGTTGCTTCACAAGGCAGGTACTCTGTAAAAACACTGCTCAGTTTTCATTATTTCATTAACCAGTTTTGTATTCTATGGGGACTATCTAGACCTACACTTTTCAGTATGATAGCTACTAAACATATATAGCTATTTAAATCTAATTAAGATTAAAAATCCAGCTCCTTAATTACAGTAGCCATATTTCAAGTGCTCAGTAGCCATATGTGGATAGCGGCTACTATATTGAACAGTGAAGATACAGAAAATTTCTGTTGTTGCAGATATTTCTGTCAGGCAGTACTGGTGTAAACATTTTGGCCTTTATCAATATTGAAAATATTAAGATGAATTCTTAAGCTATAAATATTTTTTATTTTTATAGCATTTAGAGGAAGCCTAGGAAAGTTGGTACTGAAGCAAAAATTTTAAATTTAAAATAAAAATTTTAAATTTTTAAGAAAATTTTATATAGAATAGGGGTCCATTTGGAATCCCCTTCCTTAAGTTGCCTTTGGAGTGTAACTTTCATGCCATTCTTTGACTGAACCAGCAGATCCTTTTCTGGCCAGGTTATACAATTCAGTTAAATTGGTAGTAAACGATGGCAGAAAAAGCTCTGGAAAGAGAATCAACACGATCTAGGTTGTAGGCCTGGTTCTGCTACTGACTAGCTTTGGAATATGGCTTAAGGCATTTAATCTTTTAAGAATGAGGCACTTGCACCAGATGCTATCAATTCTATGATTCTGTGATTCAAAATTTGGAGTTGGAGATTGTACATTGATCTGAATATTAACAGTTTAGAGCTGAAGAAGACAGCTAAGTATTTGCTGTCAAATTATGTAATTCATTTTAGAAGGATATCTCCCTCTCCCCCCATAGTCTGTAGGAATTTTTGTGAGTTTTATAATGACTATCTTAAATGCGGTATTTATGGAAATTTTCCAAATAATAACAATATGAAGCTCATATTGCCATAGTTGTTGAAGAGCTGATTAGAAAAAATGTCTGCCTAAAAGCTCTCTGCCCACAGCAGGGTTAAGATATGTATTCAGTTTGTCTCTAGTGTTTTTATTTACAGATGAAAATGGAAAGCTTAATGTGGGAGATCAGAGGACTGTGAAAACACTTTGTTCTTGCCTTGATAGAATAAGTGATAGAGTTTGGTGATTCTCCCTCCACTGCTTATCTGCAGGAGGAGGTTACCCTGTAGTCTTATACAAGTAGCAGATATGGAATTTGAAGTTTTAGATCTTTTTCTAGTGTCATTAATGGTGTATTATGAATAATTGTAGGGGTAAAATTTGCATCTTTTATTGAAATGCTGAAGGCACTCACTTAAGCATATGTGCTTTGTTTTTAATTATAACACCATAGATTAATATATATGCAGTGTAAGTACCAATCCAGGTTTAGGTGGCTCCCCTGAGGAACAATGTGTTCTAAATTCCAAATAACATTCATAAATGTTCCTGTAGCTTATACAGTAAATTTAAAGTCTATCTTTGTGACATACCTCACCATTGCCAGGTGGAACATCATCCAAGAAAGCTCAAAATCTGGAAACTTGAAAAGTGCAAGGCTTTTTTAATTGGGCTGGAAAGAATCACACAGTTATCTAATTTTTCTGCTACTCAGTGCTTGGACATGTTGACTGCCATTCTAAACGATATTTGAAGGAAAAGCAGTGTTCTAATACCTCTTATAGCTTTTTGATTGTATAGCACTATTTTTAAATGCAATTTAATGAAAGCTTACTATTGTGACTATGGTGCCTTGTTTTTCTGGTTTTTTTGTGTGTGTGTTTTTTGGCTTGTTTGTTTTTTAAACAGGCAAGAAAGGAAGATAAAAAGTTATTACCAGTATAAGATAAGCTAATTACATTCTCTGAATTTGTGATAGCTTCCTATGAATTCTAGTTAGAAGAGGTATGTTAACTTTCTGAAGCAAATTTTATTAAACAGTAGGAGTTAAATGCAAAGTTTAATGCCATTAAATAAGAGAGGTTCTGCATAAATTTGCAAACAATCGGAGTCCTGTCTTGTGTATTAACTCAGTTTTTTTCCAAGGTAAATATACAGGAGGATGTGTAAATTTTTTTTCAGACATATGTCATTGAGTATTAATTTTACCATTGATGATTCTTACCTTTTGGCATCACAATGTGACATTTTCTAAAATATTAAGAACATTAAGTTACTCACCTCAGATGCCTAGAATGCTTACATAATTTAACACCATTTATAGTAGTAACTGGCATATTCATTGGAAATTAAAACCTGTTAAATCACTGATTGCAGATTAAGCTATAACTTCTTTAACCATGTGGCAAATATCATGGTAAATTAGAGCACAAATTCTAGAGCCAGAATACCTAACCTAAGGTGGAATCCTCATTCTCCTACCTGCTCTTTGTTTATGACCGAGGGCAAGTTATTTATCTTCTCTGTGCCTCAGTTTCTACCTCAGTTAAAAGGAGGTGATAGTGCCTACCTCATTGGGGTTTTTGTGAAGATTAAATGGGTTCATATATGTGAAGCACTTAGAATAAGTGTTTTAAATGTTAGCTATTAATATTTTTACAATCCCCAGGTAGCTGGATAAAGAAAACTGCTGTTCCTCAGACTTCACTTTCATCTCTACATTTAAAAGTCATTACAGCAAAAAATAGGAGTTTCCTAGTGATAAGTTCTGAAACTTTCTTCCTCCTTGTTTTCATTGCTTTCCCTGGAGAGATTAAGCCGAATTAATAAGGCTGATTTTAAAATTATTGTCAGGTTTTTTTTTTAATCAAGGAAAACACCATGGTTTTTTCATTTATTTACTTAAGCACTTCCATGAAGTGTTTGCAACATAAATACTGTGGTATTGTGTTAAAGCATGAGAACCAGAAAATGGAGCTGGCTAATCTGTTTTCACTTGATAAGGTGAATGAAACAGAAAATTAATGGCACAAATAGGTGAAACAATAAATTAAAATTTAGATTACTAGATTACAGGAATAGTAGATAAATAAGCAAACATGGGGATATAGGAGTTCTACTGTTCCAGGTAACTAGTGTTAAGACTTTGGTTGAACTTTTGTAATTCACATCTATAATACCTTTGTAGTATAAATTAAATTTTGTTACATTTACAGTGTGCCACTATGACATTTAAAAATTATCTTGTATTTAGTTATACGACTAAATTAAATACTATAATTTAACTGGACAGGTTTAGAAATATTTTTATAAAATATATCCTCAATTACTGTTTTATTTCCATTAATTTACTAATTTAGATTTTATGTATAAAATGAAATTGAAACTAAATGAATTTAATGTCTTTTTTTCATTAGCCAAAAGATTGTGGGACCTGGCCATAAGTTATTTAATATAATTTAATGTAATTAAATTTTAATATTTAATAAAATTTTAATATTATTTAATATAATTCGATGTGAGTCAAATCTGTTTTCAAAGGCATTTAGTTCAAATGGCTTACAGATTTACTAGTAATCATTGTTGTATGTATTAAGACTATAAAGCAGTTTAATTTCTATTAGTTTATTTGATATTCACAACAAAATTTTAAGATAAGTAAAACAGGTGTTCTTATCAATTGCATTTTACCAATGATGAATCAGATCAGAGAAGAGAGTTTTTATATTATTATTTCAAGGAAGGGGCAGATGCAAAGATTAGAACCCAGGTTTCTTGATCTAAATCTGTTTTCTACCATGCCAAGCAGCCATTTAAACTTTCCTCATATTGGGGATGAATAGTTACTGCCTTTTTTGCTTTACTCATTGCTGCTGCTGTTTTGGGGGGAGAAGAAGGAATATTTAGTGTCGATGAAGGAGCTGCCTAAACTCCTTAAAACTTTTTTAAAAGTTATATTTTCAGCTTTAGAGGTTTTTTGCCTTATAAAAAGAATCTGAGGTACTTTAGGGGAAAAACACTTGGTAAAAATGGAACTTGTTTTTACCATTTATGGCACGAAGAGTTGAGGGCTTGCTAATTTATGAAGTCCCAGCCTAAAGTATTACCAGGATATGTTGATGTCCTAGTAGTTGATCCTTCTGCCCAAATAGGAAAGTTTATGAATCTTTATAATTAACATTTTCTTTATTTCGTTGTCCCATTCATTTCTGCTGA
>NW_007729848.1:60065-73464 GCF_000696425.1 Galeopterus variegatus
AAATGACTTAGTTACTGTTTTTCAGTATATTGATTTGGAACAGCTTCAGTATCTGTTTGTAAGGGCTTTATTGTAGGAAAAAAGGAATTTCAAGTTGGTAAACCATTTATGGTGACAGTCTTTGGGATGTTTTGCAGTGATTTTTGAGAAAAACTATAGCAGGGATTCTCAGGACATCTTTCACTGTTAAAAAAAAATATTGAGGGGGGAGGGAAGAAGACACAACAATTACAATTCCTTGAAGTTGATACGACAAGCAAACAGAAAGGACATTGTTGGGAGGGAGAAGGGAGAGGGAGGAGGGAGGGAGGGTTCGGTAATTGGCCACAAAAAATAAAAAAAGAAAAGAAAAAAATTATTGAGGATCCCAGAGAGTTTTTGTTTATGTGGGTTGTATCTGTTACATATTGCACACCATATTAAGAATTAAAATTGAGAAAACTGAAAAACATTTAATAATTTTGAAGTATATTGATTTCTACTATTTAATTCCTTGACTCTAAGACGACCAGCATTTTTTACCTTGGTTTAGGCCATTTAGGGCATTAGTATTTTGTAGTTCTTGCTTTAATACCCAACACTAATTTTGACTATGATGCTTGTTGTTGACACTCTTTGAAAATTAAGCCCTTTTGTCCTGAGAATTCAAAATAAGACAAAGTATTCCCACTGTATTCCCTGAGAATATTAATATCTGTAGATTTTATTGTGAAACATTAGAATAGGAGATAGAAATAACTGACTCTTCCCTCTTTTAAGGCTAACCAAGGTTAGGTTTCAAAAAGAGTGTAGTACAACTGTCTGTGATAATAGGCAATCACTCAACTTTGGTTTTGGTAAGTATGCAGAGTATTAGCATATGTAGCTTTATTTATTTATATATGTGCCAAACAAAAAAGAGACTTTTTACTGTTCAAAACTGGGGGGAAAATGGAAGTTAGGAAGGTTTTGTAATTGTTATTTCTTACAGCTATTGAAATTACATTATTTTCTCAGAAATATCTTGTATTTCAGAGTTACTAGATTTTATTTCAGGGTTAACCTATTTCTACTGATGTGTAAACTAATAATAAAAGTAGCTTCAAACATTTATGGAGGGCTTTGTATGTTCCAGCCACTGTTCTAAATGCTTTATAGGTTTTAATTCATTTAATCCAA
This sequence comes from Galeopterus variegatus, assembly GCF_000696425.1. Classification (NCBI taxonomy): domain Eukaryota; kingdom Metazoa; phylum Chordata; class Mammalia; order Dermoptera; family Cynocephalidae; genus Galeopterus; species Galeopterus variegatus. The sequence continues at coordinate 61,224 of NW_007729848.1, forward strand.
CACTATGAAGTAGCTACTATTGTCTTCTTTTTATAGATGAGGAAACTGAGGCACTGAGAGGTTAAGTCACTTAGCCAAGGTTTTACAGCCATGGAGTTGGAATTCAAAGTCAGGTAGTCTGGTTCCGGAAGATATGCTTTTAAACCACTATATTGCCTCGTATGAGTAAACCTACTGAACTAATACTCACAATTATAAAACTGATAAAATAGATAATGATTGCTTATTTAGTTGAGATAATTCCTTAACCTGTTATTCACATTTTCTCTAGGAATTGAAGAAATTATAAATGAATTTTTAAAAGTATAATATGTTTATGGAAACAATTTCAATAGTATACAAAATTTCTGTATTTTTTGCCACTTGTATTTCACTTTTAAAAAATTTTATTTTTTAGGGCCGGCCCGGTGGCGCACTGGATAGTGCACCGCTTGGGAAGCGCGGCGGCGCTCCTGCCCGAGGGTTCGGATCCCACATACGGACCGGTTCCCGCTCACTGGCTGAGCGAGGCGCGGGGGCAACACCGAGGGTTGCGATCCCGTTGCCGGTCCCGGTCCGGTGTGGGGGCGACACTGAGGGTTGCGATCCGTTGCCGGACACGGAAAAAGACAAAAAAAAAAAAATTTATTTTTTAGAACAGTTTTAGATTTACAGAAAAATCGAGACAGTAGTGCAGAGTTCACATATAGTCCTATACCCAGTTTCCCCTATTTATTAACATCTTACACCTGTTAGAGTCAGTGAGCCAATATTTGATAGTAACCAATAATAATGATCCATTATTATTAAGTAGAGTTCATAGTTTATTCAGTTTCTGTGGATATTCCCTACTGTCCTTTTTCTCCTCCAGGATCCTATCACATTACGTTTAGTTGTCTTGTTTCCTTAGGTCCTCCCTGGCTATAAGTTTCTCAGACTTTTCTCATTTTTGATGACCTTGACAGTTTTAAGGAGTACCGGTCAGGTATTCTGTAGGATGCCCCTTGATTAGAATTTGTCTGAAGTTTTTCTCATGATTAGACTGGGACTGTGGGATATTGGGATGCTCACATGTGAAGTATCGTTTTGTCACATCACATCACATCAAGGGGTACTTACTATGAACAAGATATATGACTGTTGATATCAACCTTGGTCACCTGTCTTAAGTAGTGTTTGTCACATTTCTCCACCATAAAGTTACTCTTTTTGTCCTCCCTTCTATACTCTTTGGAAGAAGTCACCATGCATAGCCCACACTTAAGGGAGTTAAGCTTTACCTCCCAGAGGGCAAAGTATCTACATAAATTATTTAGAATTTGTTACGCAAGAGATTTGTTTCTTCTCCTCCATTTATTAATTTATTCAGGCATTTATATGAGTATGGACACATGAATATTTATTTTATTCTTAAGTTATAATCCAATACTACTTTATTTATTTGTTGCTCAAATTGTTCCAGCTTTGGCCAGTGGGAACTCTTTCAGTTGGCTCCTGTGTACGTTTGGAAGGCCCTTTTACTGTGGGTTTCTTTTTAGTGTTTGTTTTAGTTTTTGTTTTTTTTTTAAGCTCTTCCTTACTTTCTAGAACTACAAAATGTGCCTGATTTAGCTTGTACATTTTTTTGCCCCAGTCCTAGAATCAACCATTTCTCCAAGGAGCCTTGGTTCCTTTTATTGGAGAATGGTATTAGAAACCAAGATCTGGGTGCTGGGTGTGCTCATTTCTACTGGAGTGTCATTTCTTTTAGGCCCTCTCGGCTGACAGAACAAAGAAATATATGTGCATATACTAACCCATGTATACATATACACGTATCTAAATATTTCTGTGTGTAGCCATCTATATCTATATTAAGCTAAACACTAGTTCTTACTGAAGTATCCATCTTTAATCCATCACAACATGGATCATTATAGCCTTCTCACCCTGCTCATTTCTAAATTTCCACTCTTAACAGTGAGTTACCTGGCTCCCACCATCTGCCATTCATTTATTCAACAGTTCAATTCCAGTATACATGTATACCAGTATCAGAATTATTGACCCAAACCCCCACTGAAAAACCTTTATCAACTAGAGTATACTACTTAAAGTGCATTTCCTTTGCTTTTAGTCTTAGAGACTCCACTCATTTCCAAAGTTACTTGGGCTAGCACCTATTCCTCTGTATTTCCTTTTCTGTCAATAAAATTTGTTGGATGAATGAGTCATATTTTCTCCTGGAAGGAACTGTGTTTTCTCTGCTTCCAGTGCTACCTGGGCTATTCTTCATTGTTTCTCCCTAGAATACTCTTTGCCCTGATATACCCAGCTCCCCTCCTTGCCTGCTCCTCTCATCCTACATGTTTCTCTCTATTGGTAATGCTGTTAATGAATGGAATAGTTGATGGATGTTGATAGAATATTTTATTTTTTTTATCTTATAGTTTTTCTTTCTAGTTTTATCTTTTAGCATTTCTGAAAAAAATGAATAATTTGTGTAATTATAAAATGACACTATATATTTTTAAAAATTTTTTAAGCAGTTTCAGTAGGGAGGCAGCATAAGATGGATTATACTGGATTAAGAGCATGGATTCTGGAATTATACAACCTGGGTTCAAACTCTGGCTTCACAGTTTAAAAACTTGGTAAACTTAGGTGTGCCTTAATTTCCTCATCTGTACAATAAGGATTTTTAGATTATTTACCTAATAGATCGATGTGGACCTTAAATGAGATCATCTCCTTTAGGTGTTTTTAACACTGCCTAGCACTTAGTAAACACTTAATAAATACTCACTATTATTAAACACTAGTGCTTTGTAAGGTTGCAGAAAAAAAAATTAGAGTACTGTATTTAAGATGGTATGTTTTCAAACTTTTGAGGATTATTACATTTTCTGGTTTGCCTGGGGTGATGATCCAGAAATAGGCTTGTTGTGCTAGCATGATGATGCCTAGCACCCCCGTTTTCATTCCTAGAAGTATTTTGGTTTAGATGATAAATTCCATGGTAACCTTATTTACAGAGGTTGTAAAACTGTCTACAACCCTCTGACCAGGGATGAGGTAAATGGGTGACGTAGGCAGGGGTAGACAAGTGGGTAGTGGGAAAGAACGCACATGTAAGAGGGTAGGACTGCTGTGTTCCAGCTGCTGTAGCCAAGGAGCAGTGTGGGTCTGGTACAACCAGATCTTGATGTTTTGAGAGTAAGAAGAAATCTAGAATTTCTGTAATGGTCCCTGAATTTTTCATCATTGGCAACTAATTCAATTTTTTTAAAAACTACAAAAATTCACTAAAGATCCGTGCATTTTATCATATGTAATTTATGTCATAAGCTGCTGTAGCCAAGGAGCAGTGTGGGTCTGGTACAACCAGATCTTGATGTTTTGAGAATAAGAAGAAATCTAGAATTTCTGTAATGGTCCCTGAATTTTTCATCATTGGCAACTAATTCAATTTTTCTAAAAACTACAAAAATTCACTAAAGATCCGTGCATTTTATCATATGTAATTTATGTCATAAGTTTTAAAGTGTGCAGGTCAAATGGTGATCCTAACATATGCCTATGAGTTACTGTTTTTTAACTGACAATTTCTTAATGCAAAGAAACAATTATAACATGAAACAATGTGTTTTTTTCCTTAAAATATTGGTTAATAATCAGATTTTTAGCTCTCTCACCATCTATGTTAAAAAGTATATGATATAAAAACTATAAGACAGGAAAAATTTACTTTATAAGGTTGCCTCAAGGGAAATCTACAAAGCATATTTAGACTGAGAAGACTGAAAAAGGTAGTCCTAAATTGACCATAAGTACGAGAACCTTTGAAATCCTTAATGAATCAGAATGACTAAGGGTTTTCTGAAGGCTGTATAAATTCTTGCAGTAGTGAAAGTAGAAGTGAACGTGTAGTAGGCAAAGATTGTGGAGCCAGTGCTTCTACTTGGAATGTGCTTCAGATGATCTTTTGTAGTTTAAAAAAAAAATCCCAGAACTTTGCTTTGGAAACAAAAATTTTTTTTTTCCTTTTTAAGACTGTTTTAAAGAAGTCATTCATATACGTCTGGATGAACTTCTCCGTGTTTTAAAGTCTGTAATGAATAGACATCAGAACCTCAATTCTGTTGATCTTCAGAATGCTGCAGAAATGCTTACTGCAAAAGTGAAAGGTAAGAAAGATATATGAAAAGTGGGTTGCTGTGGGTAAAAAGGATCCAAGTGATACATTTTGGTCCCTAATGACTATATAGCCATCTCCTCTCATGGCATTTAATATTTAAATATTCCCACTAAGTCACATCTAAAGTTTTCTTTCTTTTAAAAACGAAAACTTTATTTGACAGCAAACGCTATAAAAATGCTAACTTAATCTAATCAACTGACATTTAAAATTTCAGTTCTAGAAATGAGTTCATGCTGTTTTGAGGTGGTTTATTAGTGAGGACAATTGATGTTAGAAAATGATTATTTATAGTGGACTCCACTTAAACAAGGGAAATGGAGAAAAAGAGGGCTTACTTGGAACCTTATTTTAAAATGTGGAAATGAAATCAAAATTGTAAAATAAGAAAATAAGTTTATCTCATATATGTGTATGTATGTGTGTATGTATAGTATATATGTGCTAAAACTTAGAATTGAAAATTGGGACATATTCTTTTTTTTTTTTTTTTTCCTTTTTGTCTTTTTTGTGACCGGTAACGGGATCGCAACCCTCAGTGTCGCGCCCGCACCGCGCTCAACCAGTGAGCGGACCGGTCTCTATATGGGATCCGAATCCTCGGCGGGAGCGCCGCACTCTACGGAGTGCGCCACCGGGCCGGCCCTGGGACATATTCTTGATAAAATGACTTGCCACTCAAAATTGTTAAAATTATTATGGGCTGCAATATATAAGAAAGATTGAAGAATAAAGGGAATATTTGAGAAGAGATGAGGTTGGAGGCAGGGAGATCAATTAGGGGATTGTTAGGAGTAATGGGCTTGATGGTGTTGAAGGTCTCAACTAAAGCAGAAGCTGGGTTATGGTAGTGGTAGAATATGGTAGAGGGGATAGATGTTGATTTGACAGAACATAAGACAGGTTGAATGATAGGGGTTATGGCAAAGTTTGGAGGTGAAGACATGGCTTGGGAATTGGTGATGTATGGAAGAGCGTGTTGTAATGGAAAAGGATGACACCATCTCAAGGTGTGCAGAGTAAATAGAGGATCGATATGAGATCCCAGGAATAGAGAAGGTGGGGAACTGGAGAAACACCTAACAGGTAGGGAGATGATCTGGAGAGAGGTGCCATGGAATTTAAAAAGTTCAGAGTTTTAAAAAGTGATCATCAGTGTTAAATGCCACTGATAAGGTAATATGGATTCAAGTAATGTAACTATAAAGGGTGCACTTTAGGTAGCGGTGGTAGTGGAATCAGAGATTGACGAGGTGACAGCAATCCTGTAATCAGTTCTGTGACAGAGGTGTGCACAGCCACCATGGGGCACAGGGAAGAGCCTATCTTAGGCTGAGTAAGTAAAGAAAGGTTTCTTTAGGAAGAGGGCTTACCTGTCTTGAGTCTCAAAGGTAGAGGAGGTATTAACTGCACGGGGTGGGGGGTGAGGGGGGTGGGGATGGAGCTGTGATGTAGGCCTCTTGTGTTAGGATACTGGATGTGAAGAGCATGATGAGATTGGTGAACACACTCATACCTGGAGAGGGCAAACGGCAAGTGTCAAGGGATGAGGCAGGAAGAGAAAATAAAAACTTTGTCAGTAAAGTATAGGCCATTAGGGAACCCTGCCCTCTTTTTTTTCTCTTTTTCTGATGACATGTGTCAGGAACCCCCACTTCTTTCTGACATAGATTTATCAGTTTGTGTGGTTTCCTTTTTTCTATATTTCAAGCACTGAAAAAAATGTAGATGGTTTTAAATGGGAAACATGGGTAGCTTCTGTTGTGACTTTTTAAAATGTGCTTAGTAACCAAATTTGTTTTTAAATAGATTGTTTACAAGTGACATTTAACTTAGATAGGGAGATTTGTGTCTATAGATAGGAAAATTTCCATGCTTGGAAACTGCAACCTAGTTCAATTGTTGCCAGTAGCTATTGTGTGCAGTCAGGATGTCCTGGGGAAGGAGTGTGCCTGTGTGTAGTTGGTGTACACATTCCAGAAACAGACTTGAAGAGAGTGGTCTCTCAGCTGCCTTGAAGATCCTTTTATCTTTGAGGTAAAGCAATCTTTTGAATATTATTTTCCACTATGACTGTCTTTACACCCGGGATTGTTGTTACTGCTTTACTTTTGTATTGGATGAAATTTAAAAGGAGATTACTTTGTTGTTGGGAAACTTATTCTGTTTCAGTGGGAGTCCATGAGACTAGAAACTTTAAAAATCATGTTTTTAAGTAAAACCTTCCTCCCTGCTCCCGGTCTCACTGTTGAGACCATCTAAAAATATCATTGATACCTGCAAATGAAAAATATCCAGTGACCTAAAAAATGGAGGTCAAATCAGAACTTAGTTAATCCTTTCATTTAATGATAATTTCAGTTTCAAAACCTGGAAAGCCAGAGGATAGGTAGAAACCATTTTTGAATGTCTATTCTGTGCCCAACAGTCTACGTGCTTTGCATACTTCAATCTTTGCAAGAAACCTATGCATGTACATTTTTATTATCTCTATTTTAGAAATGGAAACTTAAAGAAAAACTAGTATTTGGTAGGATCAGAAAATTGTCAGGAATATGGAGATCCTCTAGATCATTTAGTCTTAACCCCCAATTATATTTAAAAAATAACAGGGACCTGAGCAGCTGACTTGCTTTGGAGGTCTTAACCATCAAATACATTTTTCAAATGTGCCAAGTGGTTCAAGAAAACATATACAGAATAAGTTTAGAACCGGGGATTTGTAATCTTGTTTATGTTTTCACAGGTTTGAATGAATGAAATCTACCCATTTTCCGTGTATAAGAAATGAGAAATTAGAATCTTTAACTCCCTTTATTTTTTATTTTAAATGTGGAGCTTACCTTTTAACAGCTTTAAAAGAAAAGTCCTTAGCTTTTCCCCATTCATTTTAGTAATGATTTGTATTTCCTGTGTCTCCTCCTGTTTCCAAGCAGGAAGTTCAGTCTGACTAAATATTTGCAATATGGTAAGAGAGATACAGCCTATTTTTGAAGCAGATAAAGACATCTTCAGAAGTCAGTAATTTATATGTACTTGGTATTTGTGTTTTTATTATTTCCAGTTATTTTGGTCAATCTTATTTGTAACGTAAATGAAAAGAACTCTTTACTGAGGTTTTTTATGATCTATATTTTGCCCTGTGTTTAAAAATTGGCAAACAAAAAAGAAAAATAAGCCTTAATTACACTTCCAAGATTGTAGAAGCCTTATGTTTTCTTTGTTTTGCTAACTTAATTTTTCAATATGTACTTCATTCACATGGTTCAAAATGCAAATGGCATAAAAGGGTATTCAACAGTGAAGTTTCTTTCCTACCTCAGACCCTTAGCCACCCATTCCTTTCCCTAGATAAGCAACAACTATTACTGGTTTCTTGTTTGTCTTTGCAGAGATATCTTATGCATATACAAGCAATTACATGTATGTATTCTTTTTTTTAACCTCCTTTTTACATAATGGTGGCATTCTTCTCCTTGCTTAGTGTTCTGAGGTATCTGCATATAAAGGGTTTCCTATTCTTTCGTTGTTATTAATTTGTTTTTCTTCTTTCTAACCTGCGTGGTAATCCATTACGTTGATATACTATTATTTATTTAACCAGTTCACTACTAATAGGTATTTGGATTGTTTCCAGTTTCTATTACAAACAATGCTTCAATAAATAGCCATGCAGATTCCAAAATGGGCAATTGCTGGATCAGAGAGCATGTGTGTTTATATTTTTTGATATTGCCAAATGCCCTCTGTAGAGGTTCTGCCCTTTCGATAGCAGTGCTGAAGAGGCTGATTTCCTGCACCTTTGCCAACAGAGCTGGTTACCAAGCTTTGTTATCCAGTCTGATAGTAAAAATTGGTATCTCAGTGTAAATTTGATTTCCATTTCCGTCATTCTGATTGCAGTTGTGCATCCTTTCATGAGCCATTTGTACATCCTTTTGTGTGAATTGACCTTTTATTTGTTTTTCTCTTAGTGGTTGGTCTTTTTTTAGTATTCACTAAAGAATTTTTTAGTACTCTCTATATAAATAAAATTGGCTCAATTTTTGACATAAGTTGCAAATTTTCTTTTTTTTGTTTTTTGTCTTTTGATTTATTTTATTTTTGCATTTAAATTTATTAGTATTTTTATGGTTTATGGGGGTTAGGTATTAGGAAGGAATTTTCTGCTCTGAGGTTGTAATAGAATTCTCCACTGTATTTTCTTCTGATGTTTTCATGGTATCACTGATTAAACTTAAGTCTTATATACATTCTAAAGTGTCTGGGTGTCTAACTAATTTATCAAATAATTCGTATTTTCTCTACTGATTTGAGATATCTCCTTTATCAGAAATATACTAAATTCTCACATATATTTATATCTATTTCTGGACCTATTCTCTCCCATTGATTTGTTTAGTCATGCACCAGTACTAGTTTTTACTGCAGTTTTATAGTGTGTTTTATTACACGAGTATGTCAAAAAGTTCGTGAAAAGATTTGTATTATCTTTTAATTCTATTTTTCATGAACTTTTCAAAGTACCCTCATATCTGTAGGGATAGCTCCTCTTTCCATTACTCTTTTTGTTTAGAATTTTATTTTTCCATCAGTATTTTTGAATCAGCTTGTCTAGTTCCAAAAAATATTTATTGGTATTCTGAGGATGATTTGAGTTAAATTTATAGATTAAATTAAGGAGAATTTCCATATGTAGTATTTCTATCCAAGAATGTAGTATTCACTTCATTTCTTCAAGTTGTCTTTTGTGTGGACATGCCAATTATGGCTTTTCTTCCACTATATCTTTTAATTCAGGGGTTTTCAGACTGCGGGCCCTGACTCATGACATCAAGTTTGTGGATTGTGGCCAGCATTTCTAAAATACGAAAGAGAATAGAAAAGAAAAATCATAATGCAACACTCATTGCATAAGACTTAAATATGTTTTAGAAACTTTATAGTTGTTACATAACTGTTATTATGTGTGTATGGTATAGTTGGTCATGATGTAATATATTTTTCTTTCTGAAGGTTGTAGTCAAAAAAATTTGAAAGTTGCTGCTCTAATAGGTTGCATGTAAGATTTAATGTGATTTCTTAAAGAGGTGCTAAATGTGTCTTAGTGTTTAGTGTTGTGACTTAATAGGGAACCCAAGAGAGACAATTATTTAAACCTTAAGCAACATTTTGATGAGATTTTGAAGAACTGTTAATAGAGGGGAGAGAGTGGAGACAGAGACACCAATTAGCAGGTTGTTAAATAGTCCAGACTAGAGGTAAAATATGGGCTTTTGAACTAAGTCAGTGGCAATGGGAATGGAAAGAAAGAAAAAATATTTTAGAGACATTTGAAAGCAAAGCTAATGAGCTAAGAAATGTCTGGGAAAGAGCAGGTAGGAAGTAGGGGAAGAAACATAACAGACTATTAGAAATGTGGATCTGGAGCTCAGAAGTTAAAACTAGGCAGGTTCTATAGGGATTCATTCCCTTAAAGGTACAGAAGTGGATGGAGTTCTGTGGGGATGGTGTAGAGAAGAAAGCCAAGATGAAAATGATAGGCCAAGTGGGGAAAACTATGAAGAACAAATTGTCTACAGATAGAAAATAGAACTGAAGAAGGGAGCTCGTTTACTGAATACCACAAGCATTGTACTCTAGGTGTTTTACATTTGTTTTCTCAGTCATTCATTCCCTTCAATAATATGCCATTCTGCACATGAAGAAATTGAAGTTAGGTAATGTATCCAGAGTAACACAGGAAATGGTATAGGTCAGATCTGAATTCAGCTCTGAAACTCCAAAGCCTTGCTATTTCCATTTACTATAACGCATTGCTTCTAAGAGAGAAGAATACTTCAAGATGGAAGGAAGTAGTTAATATATATAGTAATTGTAGCTGACATTACTGAGGACATACCTGCTGTATGCCAGACACAGTTAAACTCTTTACATGGATTATCCCATTTAATCCTCACAACTTTTTGAGGTCAGTGCTATTGTTATATCATTTCCCATTTTGCAGATAAGGAAGCGAGGTGTAGAGAGAGGTTTGTCCAAGGTTGCATACACATTAAGTAGTAGAGTTGTTGAAAGTTGCAGAAAGGTCAAATAGAATGAAGACTTAGAAGGAAAAAGACCTCCTCTTTTCACTGATAGGAGGTTATTGTTGAAAGTGTTGTTCTTTGGTATTATATGAAAATAATATCTAACATTTATTGAATGTTTCTCCTGTTCAAAGTTCATTTACTCTTCACAACAATTCTTATAGTACACAGATAATATTCCTACTTTATAAATGAGAAAACCAAGCACAGAGGAGTTAAGTTAGGTAACCCAGTGAGAGACAGAGTTAGGATTTAACCTATGTAGACTGGCTTCAGAACCCACCCTCTTAACCAGGGGTCAGCAAACTAGGGCTGGTGGGCCAAATCTGGCCTGCTGCCTGTTTTTGTTTTTTGCTGCCTGTTTTCATAATAAAATTTTACTAGAACACAGCCACTCTTGTTCATTTATGTGTCATCTGTGGCTCCTTTCAGTAGAACAGTTACAAAAGACTGTATGGCTTGAAATGCCTAAAATATTTGCTATCTGTCCCTGAACAGAAAAAGTTTTCAGCCCCTGATAACCATTAAACTGGGTAAAAAGCCAAATCTTGGTGAATTCAAGATTAACTTGAGAGAGAAAGCAATATAGTCCATGGCATGACCTATTGGTTTGGCAATGAAGAAATTAGAATGGATGGTAAATTAGATTGGATGGTAGCTTTAATAAAAAATATGGTAAAATGAATATTTTTTTTCCACATAGGAAAGATTTGAGTATATTAGTAGAATAAAGAAAAAATGTCCATTGAATGGGAGATAGTGAAGCTATGAGGCAGAAGTAATGTGGTAGTGGAGAGTGTAAGAGTGCGTGGTGAGATTTATTATTGGAAAACAGCCAAAGACTTTTCTTGGAAATGCTGAGCAGGAGCAAAAAGGAGACGGGGTATGAGAAATATAGGGCTGTTCTGAAGTGGTGGCAAAGGCAGTAATAGGAATTTTTATTAGATACTTGTAACCTCATTCAAGTAGAGATGAAGACAAGGAAGGAAGATGGTGCAAATAATTGTCTTTTCACGATTCACAATGATTGCAATCATTATTTTTTAATTTCCCAGTCATGTTTAGGGCCATGAAAAAAGTATATTTATAGGAAAGAAAGAATAATTATAGAGGTTTAGATAGTATTATAAAATCTTTTTCTTTAAAGCCTAACAGGTTAAAGTTAGGAAATATGAATAGGCTTTACATTTTTTATGGCACAGTATTATAATTTACTATTTAAATCTGCTTTCCAATGAAATTTTAAGAACTACTTTATTTGTATATAATTAATATGCAAAAGACTGTACATATTTAAAGGGTACAATTTGATAAATTCTGACCTATGCATACTTCTTTGAAATCATCATTGTAACCGAGTTAATACATGCCCCTTTGTAATTCTTCCTTTCTGCCTGTATCTCCCTGTGCCCCTTTCACAAATTCTCATATGTTGTGTTTTCACTTTCATTCTGTTCAAAGTACTTTCTAATTTCCCTTTTTCTTTTTTGACCCATGGATTATTTAGAAATACGTTATTTAATTTCCAAATATTTGGGGATTTTCCAGAGATCTTTCTGTTATTTACTTCTAATTTAATTCCATGTAGTCACAGAACATATTTTGCCTGATTTGAATCCTTTTAAACTCATCGAGACTTGTTTTATGGCTTATAATATGGTCTATCTTAGTAAATATTGCTGTTGTTGGGTGGGGCATTCTATAAATGTCTATCTTGTCAAGGTGGTTAATAGTATTATTCAAATCCTCTGTATCCTTACTTATTTTCTGTTGGTATGTTCTGTCAGTTACTGAGAGAGGGTTATTGCAATCTCCAGCTGTAACTGTGTATTTGTCTGTTTCTCATTACAGTACTATAGTTTTTACTTCATACATTGTGAAACCCTATCTATTAGGTGTATAAATGTATAGAATTATTATGTGCTACTGATGAATTGACTCCTTCATAATTATAAAATGACCTTTTTTTTTTTTTTTTTTTTTTTTTTATCCCCTG
>NW_007729848.1:73565-86329 GCF_000696425.1 Galeopterus variegatus
TTTTTTTTTTTTTTTTTTTTTTTTAATCCCTGGTAGTATTCTTTGCTTAGAAATCTACTTTGTGTGACATTAGGCAGTAAACTTGGGCAAATGTAGAGTTACCGTGGTTTATTTCTTATCTGTCAGGGATTACTGTCCTATCCAATGTCTTGAAAACTGGTATTTTTAATATTTTGTTTGGGAATCTTTTAGTTCTTCCTTTCTAGCAAAAGTATAATCTGTTTCCCCATCTTGTTCTGAGAAGGAGTCCAAGAATATTTTTTAAATTATTTGCAATGGTTCTTAAGTTTTTCTTTTTTGTTTGTATCAGGGATATTTAGAAGAATCTGATGAAAGGTATGAACTTTTGCCCCTCCAAATCTACAAAGATTTATACATGTAAAATTTTGTTTGTAATTTCATGGGGTTTATAGGCTTCAGGATTAATTCATCCCTACCTGAGAATTCTTGCTTTCCAACCCTATTTGACATTAGAATCACCTGGGAGAGTGAATATCTGTGCTTCACCACAGACCTGTGAAATCTGAATCTTTGGTGGTAGGGCCTAGACTTTGTTTCTAACACTCCCCAGGTAATTCTAATGTGCAGCCGAGATTGAATATAACTCTGTTTTAAAGCAGAGGGGTGCTCTACCTGGAAGCAGGCAAGACAGCACACTTGGGGGCCTAGGCAAGTTGCTGAGAGCAGCACCCCCTCAACCCATAATCAGGCAAAAACCACTTCCACATGGCTGGCCAACCAGAGCCACTGCCACAACCATGGCTGCTGCAAAAGCAGCTCAATGCCACAGCAGTAGCCACAGCCACTGTGCAGATGGCCTACCAGACACTTCACTGCATTGACATAAGGAGAGTCATCAGTGGAGACTGGACAAAGAAGAGGATGTCTGTCTCCTAAAAACGCACTCCAGAGTAACAGAAGAAACAACTTCTATAAAAGATGACCAGATATCAACGTAGAGATACCAGAAATATGAAAAACCCAGAAAATGACTCCACCAAAAGAATACAGTAATTCTCAAATACCAGATCCTATAGAGCAGGAAACTCTAGAAATGACTGAAAATGGATTCTGAGCAACAATCTTAAGAAAACTCATTAATATAGGAGAAGACTCAGACAACATAATGAAATAAGAAAGAAATCCAGGATACGAAGGAGCAAATTGACAAAGAGATTAATACCTTAAAAAATAATGTAGCAGAATTCATGGAACTGAAAGATTCACTCAACAAAATAAAAAATGCAACTGATAGCTTAAGCATCAGGCTAGAACAAGCAGGAGAAAGAATTTCAAATCTTGAAGATAGTCTTTTTGAAATAACTCAGGTGGACAAAAAAAACATAAAAAGAATTTTAAAAGATGAAAATCTAAGAGAGCTAGCAGACAACCTTAAGCACACAAACATTTGAATCATGGGTCTTCCAGAAGGAGAGAAGAAAGGAAAAGTCATGGAAAAAGCTATTCACCAAAATAGTGAGAGAAAACTTCCCAGGTAAAAGGAGAGACACAGACCTTCAGATCCAGAGGCTCAAAGATTCCCAGAGATTCAACCCAAGAAGATCCTCTCCAAGACACATTATAGTCAAACTGGCAAAGCTCAAAGACAAACAGAGACTCTTAAAAGAAGCAAAAGAAAAGCAATGAATCACCTGTAAGGGCTCGGGCTCCCTTATCAGAATGACAGCAGACTTCTCAACAGAAACTCTACAGGCCAGAAGAAAATAAGATGGTATATTCAAAATACTGAAAGAAGAAAACGTCCAGCCATGAATGCTATACCCTGCAAGGCTATCCTTCAGAAATGAGAAGAAATAATGTATTTTCCAGACTAACAAAAACTGGAGTTCACCACCACATGACCAGCCTTGCAAGAAATCCTCAAGGGAGTACTGCACCTGGAATCCAAAAAAACGATAATCACTACCATGAATACACAAGAAAGAACAAAACCCACTGGTAGAATAAAAATGCAAGTAAGAAAGAGAAACTAAATCTTACCACCACAAAAAACCGTAATGGCAATGTAATAATGCCCCAGCTTTATTTCTGATTTTAGTAATTTTGGTGTTCTCTCTTTTTTTCTTGGTCAGTCTAGATAAAGGTTTGCAAATTTTGTTGATCTTTGTAAAGAATCAACTTTTGTTTTTGTTGATTTTGATTTTCTCTATTGTTTTTAATTCCCTATTTCATATATTTCTGTTGTAATCTTTGTTATTTCCTACTTATATTTGCTTTTGGTTTAGTTTGCTCTTCTTTTTCTGTTTTCTTAAGGTAGAAGTTTATATTACTGATTTGAGATTTTTCTTATTTTTAGTATGTGTTTTCAAGTATAAATTTTCCTGTAAGCAGTGCATGAGCCCTGCATCATATAAATTTTGATATGTTGTGTCTTGATTTTTATCTTAAAGTACTGTCTAATTTCTCTGTGATTTTTCTATTTACCCATTGTTTATTTAGGAGAGTGTTGTTTAATTTTCACACATTTGTGAGTTTTCTAAATTTCCTTTTGTTGTGTTCAGAGAACATGTTTTCTATGGTCCTATTCTTTTTAAATGTATTAAGACTTGTTTTGTGGCCATAAATAAAGCAGAGGGTGGCTTCCTCTCCGTGTGGTTTCTCTACCTTCTCTTTATTGGCAAGGATACTAGGAAGGGTGGGATATAGGAACCCTTATACCTAGCCTGAGTAGCATGGGTTACTTTAAAAAAATTGCCAATTTTACCTTCGGACTTTGTCTTGGTAAATTGTGTTTGGGCTTTTCACAAGAGTGCATACAAAAGGAGTTAAAATAAGAAATCTTTTTCAGTTATAATAAGTTAAAATAAGAAAACTTTTTAAGTTTCATAATTTGCTTTAACAAAATACAAAATGTTAGAATATCCCTATTGTAAGCAAAAGGCAACTATATGTCAATTAACATGGACTTTGGAGCTTGTTATGAGAAATAAGGTCATAAATTAATGGAAATTTAAATTTTCTAAAGCACTGGATTTTTTTTAATGTGATATGCTTTGTTATAGGTTTTATGCTATCTCAAATGTATGTATGACTTCATTCATAGGTAATTCATAGTAAAAAAATGAATTTTATATTGACTTCAGTGAGCCACAGTGTGTTTAACTGTTTTTAAAAATTCCTGAAAGCAGTAAACAAGAGAAAATAGCACAGAACACTCTTAATAAGAGAGGTCTAGTGTAACATGGATTCTGTGACTCCAAAGCCAATTGATTTCACATTGAGTCACTTTTTGGATGTGTCAAATTATGTAATGCACGGTGTAGTTAGTTTGGAATGCTGGCTACTTTTATGCAAGCTGATTCTTTTGTATACTTTCCTTAATGAAGAACTTAATGTCATATCCATTTTATTAGGCTTTTTAGTTTCTGAATTTTCTAATGCTTCTTGAAGTAGTAATGGTGACTTTTTAAAGTATTAAATAATTTTGCATAAATCTAGTTTAAAATATTTTCTTCCTTACTTACTGTAACCAACCTTTCCCTATAGCTGTGAACTTCACAGAAGTTAATGAAGAAAACAAAAACGTTATCTTCCGTGAAGTGTTTTCTTCCATTGAAACTTTGGCATTTACCTTTGGGAATATGTAAGTAGAGGACTGTCATTTAACGTCTGGATGTCTTAGTGAGAGTATGTCTCATAATCCAGTAAGATACATGAAAAATAAAGGATTAACCACTGTAAAGTATCATCACAACTTTAGAAAAGCTACATTCTGTGTCACTTTATTACTTACTATATTTGGAAGTATCTTTGTAGTTATTTATAAGCAACATCCATTTTCAAGTGAATATGTTTGTGGTTTATGGGAACAGATTTCTAGGAGTTTATTTCTTTTTTTGTGGCTGACCGGTATGGGGACCCAAACCCATGACCTTGGTTTTATAAGCCTCCATTCTAACCTAGTTAAGTGGTCAGCTCTCTAGGAGTTTATTTCTAAGGTTCTTACTTAAAAAAATATTTTCTAGATGACATGTTGAATGTAAAGCCAGTGACAAAGAAGTGTAGTGACTTGTCTTTTTATTTCTGTTTCTTTTTTTAACTTCTCTGGATAGCCTTACAAACTTCCTTATGGGAGATGTAGGCAATGATTCATTACTACGACTGCCTGTTTCTCAGGAAAGTAAGGTAAGCTAAGTTTGTGTGACAGCAAAGCCTCTAATATTTTTAACTTAATATTCATTTATTTATTAATCTTAATCTCAGCATTACTCTTTGACAGTTTTCAAGTTTAAAAATTAGCATGTTATAGAAAGAAAAACAGACCAGTTCATTTTTAAATATGACAATTTTTCGTCAGTTTCTGGAGAATAATTTAGTTATAACAAACTAAAGTTAGTTGAGCTTAAATATGTAACCCAGTGCCATACATCTTATAATAGATCTGGACTTCAGACCATAGTCTATTCAATCCCTTTTACGTTGAATCCCTGCATACCCTGTATTGCCTAACTAAATAGAGACAAACTAAAGTTAGTTGAGCTTAAATATGTAACCCAGTGCCATACATCTTATAATAGATCTGGACTTCAGACCGTAGTCTATTCAATCCCTTTTACGTTGAATCCCTGCATACCCTGTATTGCCTAACTAAATAGATTAAATTTGTTTAAGATCTCACAGTTTTGGTAGATGATGTTTTCTAGTACTGTCCAATAAGGTAGCCACTGGTCACATATAGTTCTTTAAATTTAAATTATTTAATAATTAAAATTTAAAATTCACTTCCTAGTCTCACTTTTTAATGTTCAAGTAGCTACATGTACTTAGTAGTTACCATAGTGGATAGTACAGCTATAAAACATTTCCATCATCATAGAAAGTTCTGTGCTAAGCTGACTTTCAGAAACATGCTTATCATATCATAATAAAATGGTAATACATGGCTGGAAAAGACAGAATCTGTGTCTTCTATTTAGTTAGCCATATATTTGGATTGCTTCTCTAACTTTCAGACTAATATTTTTGGCATCTGCAGAATTTAAAGTTTTGAATGATTCATTAATATTAACTAATGCTGTTAGTAAACAGTGAGGTTGTTCATTCTTAGATCTTGAGAACTGCTGTTGTAAAAAGCTGTATAATTCTTATATAGTGTTTTTGTGTTTAAACAGACTTCTCAGGCCCTTTGAGTTTTAAATACTTGAAATTCTTTAGCAGGAATTATGTCAGAGTAACAAATTAGGATGAACAATCTCTGAGGCAAAGATTTGTTGTCTTGTGTTCTAATCTTAAATTTGTTTTCTCCCATGTTGTAAGTCTTTTGAAAACATTTCTGTGGAATCAGTGGACTCGTCCAATGAAAAAGGTAATGCTCAAGGTACTTATAATTTTTGTTGAATTGTTTGCAGTTACTTTTGATAAGTGTTTTGGATTACTTAATCTCTTCTTAGTAATCTAGCGTGTTCATTTTTAATGCAAAATGTTATATAAAGTTTTACATATGACACTTAAGGGAAACCTGCCAGAGTAGATAGATAATGTGATGATATAGACTGATAAAGAATTGTATAAGGCTTGTAACTTGATGAATAATAGAAATACATATTAAGATAACAATAGATTACAGTTTGTAATCATTTTAAGTTTAAACTGTGGCCCTTTGATTCTAAATTGTCACTTTTTTTTCCTTTTTGTCTTTTTTTTTTCGTGTCCGGCAACGGATCGCAACCCTCAGTGTCGCGCCCGTACCGGACCGGGACCGGCAACGGGATCGCAACCCTCGGTGTTGCTCCCACACCTCGCTCAGCCAGTGAGCGGGAACCAGTCTGTATGTGGGATCTGAACCCTCGGCGGGAGCGCCTCCGCACTCCCAAGCAGCACACTGTAGCAGTGCACCACCAGGCTGGCCCCTAAACTGTCACTTTTTTTTAAAGCCAGTTTTTATTGAAGAACATCTTTAGATCTGAGTGCTTCTGCTTAGAGTTATTATGTGATCATATTTAACATATACTTACCGTGATATTTTTATTTTCAGGAAATTTTTCTCCAGTAGAACTAGACAGCGTGCTGTTAAAGAACACTGACTCTGTAGATTTGGCTTTGTCATATGCTAAAACATGGTCAAAATATACCAAGAACATAATTTCATGGGTTGAGAAAAAGCTTAACTTGGGTGAGTTGCCCTTTGGAGCATCTGATTAACTTTGGAGTTTGAGAACCAAATTGTGACACATTTTCTATAGACCATGAGTAATATGATTCCAAATAAGTAGCTGTTTCATCGTAATGAATAAAATCATTATTCATTTTCTCTTCTTGAAATAGGAAAGACTTTTCTTACACTAGAAATACTTATCAAACATTAACTGTGGACCAACCACTAGACCTAGTGACACAAAGACCAAATAGAATACTGTCTCTGCCTGTAAAGAAGTCATACTCTAATGGGTAAAGAGAAATGCAATCTGATAATATGGTAAAAGGAGACCAAAGCAACAATAGATGTATGAGCAGAAGGCAATGGAAGCATAGAAGCTAACTTTAAATATTAACTAATTATTAAGCTAATATTAATTAGTAATAGCTAATATTTCCCCAGTGTTTTACAGTTGACAAAATGTTTTTATATTCATTATCTCATTTAATCCTTACAAAAATACTGGGAAGTAGGCAAGATGGAAGTAAGCAAGATAAGCATTGTCATCCCATTTTATAGCTGAGACAAACAAGACAGGTGATTTACCTAAGATCATATAGCAGATTTGCTTAAGGTCATATAGCGTAACTGGAAGAATACAGAATCTACCCAAAGCCTATGCTCTTTCTACTATGCTGTTTGTTTTTAATAAGAAATGCTAAGCAGAATCACCCAAATAGCCTTGTAAAGGAAAATACGCAGGCCTATGTCCCATCCCTCAGAGAGGTGAGGTCTAGGCAAATGCATTTTGAAAAAGTTTCCCAGTTGATTCTGATGAGCACTTACGGTTAGGAATCACCGTGTTATATCGTGATGCACTGTAGTATTTGTGCTCACTTTTTAATTGGGGAATTACGAATAATAGAGTATAGAGGGGGAAATAAGTTAATTTTACCTTCTGATATCTTCTTTGACCTTTTCAGAATTGGAGTCCGCTAAAAATATTGTAAAGTTGGCAGAGGCAACAAGAACTAACATTGGAGTACAGGTAAATGTTCTGTGAATTTGTACAGACTAGTCAGATGAGCTCCCAATAGTGCCTTGCAATATCAGAAAATTTCAGTTAATAAAGGAAAGAACTTAAATGGTAATCTTTTCATTGACAAAGTAAAATCTTTTTAAATTTTGATGGATGTTTATTATGAAAAATCTGGCAATTCACAATTTTATACAAATATTGGTTATCTTGCTAATTACTAATTTTGCTAACTAGTTTCATAGATAATTATAATTAATTTTCTTCAATTTTTTTCTCATATAGTTATGTTTATGACTAGTCATTTTTCTGGGGGGAAAATGTCTAAACTTAAAGTTTTTCTTTTTTGAAGAAGAGTAATGGTGGGTTTGGAACTCTAGTACCATTCCTATTGTAAAATTTATTTTTCAATTTTAAATTCTAGGAGTTTATGCCACTGCAGTCTCTATTTACCAATGCTCTTCTTAGTGATGTAGAGAGCAGTCACCGTTTACAACAAACAATTGCAGCTCTCCAAGCCAACAAATTTGTGCAGGTAAAAATTAATTTATATGTACAGTACGCAAATTCTTTACAACTGTGTTTCTTTAATAAACAGCTTTTTTCTTTTTTTCTTTTTAAAAAATATACCCTTGGCAGCCTCTACTTGGTAGGAAAAGTGAAATGGAAAAACAAAGGAAAGAAATAAAAGAACTTTGGAAACAGGAACAAAATAAAATGGTTAGTGTTATCATGAAGTTCCGTGTACCTATTTGTGAACGTCTAAAATCATCCGCACTATATCACCATCTACCTTTACTCTGTTGTTTTTCTAAAATGCTGGCTTAACTATACTGCTGAATCTGCTAAAGAAACTTGTACAGTAGGATTTCTTTCATATTCTGTGTTAAATACTTTTTTCTCTATAGCTCGAAACAGAGACTGCTCTTAAAAAGGCAAAATTGTTGTGTATGCAACGTCAAGATGAATATGAAAAGGCAAAATCTTCCATGTTTCGTGCAGAAGAGGAGCATTTGTGTTCAAGTGGTGGACTAGCGAAAAATCTCAACAAGCAACTAGAAAAAAAACGAAGATTGGAAGAGGAGGCTCTTCAAAAAGTAATAATCTTTTGTTTTTTGCAAGTTGAGTTAGCAATAATCTGTGAAGGGTTTGGTTCTCAAACTTCAGCATATGCCTGGATCATCTGTTAAAACAGATTGGTGGGTCTTGAATCTTTGATCAAAACAGATTATCTTTAGAAATATTCTATTTAAAATATAGATAGAATATTTCAGGATTTTCATGACATAAAGGCTTTTCAGTTATTTAAATTTAGCTTTACTAAAGTAAGTATTTGTTTTAAAATATAAATTCTAGTGAGCAGTGTTATTTTTTTCTGTGATATTCCTGAAGGTAGAAGAAGCAAATGAACTCTACAAAGTTTGTGTGACAAGCGTTGAAGAAAGACGAAATGATCTAGAAAATACCAAAAGAGAAATTTTAGCACAGCTCCGAACACTTGTTTTCCAGTGTGATCTTACTCTTAAAGCTGTAAGTAATTTCTTCAGTATTTTGAAGGCAAGAAGTATAAAAAGAGTCTGTGTATCTGCAGAAGGGAGAGGGATGCCTGATGAGTCATGATTCTTAGGAGATTTAAATTTTGAGATTAATGGAACATGTTGAGTTTGAAAATTGACTTTCAGTTTTTAATAGTGATTATAGTATATAGTTCGAGTTACTTTTGATCTCCCCCCATGTCCCCTGGATTGATGATTTGTTTGGTTAAAATTGAAGGCTGAGAGTTTGAAATTGCATGTAAGCCACTGCTTTTCTTAGCTTGGCTGATAAAATTTATTTGACCCCTGCAGCTTGATCAGTGCTCTGAGATCTATTCTTCAAAATTTGAGTAAACTAAATATTAAAGTTGAATGCAGTGATTTATTTGAAGACAAAATGTTCTACTTCTCAAGTGTTTTCATTTGCCTCTAAAATTTTTTTGTAAAAACCTTACATATAAAAAACCTTTTATCGGTGTACATATCACAAGTTTTAACACATATAAATTTGTGTAACCAACACCACCAGTCAGGATTCAGAACAATTCCATCACTTCAAAAAGAATTCCTTGAAGGTGCCCCTTTGTAGTCAAACTCTGCACCCACCCAAACCCCTGGCAGTACTGATCTGTTCTCCATCTTATTAGTTGAGTCTCTTCCAGTATTATGTGAATAGAATCATATTGTATATAACCATTTGAGACTGGCTTCTTTTACTCAGCATAATGCTTTTGAGATTCATCATGCGTATATCAGTAGTTTATTTCTTTTTATCACTGAGTAGTACTCCATTATATAACTGTACCACAGTATTTACCTATTTACTGGTTATACATTTGGGTTGTTTACAGTTTGAGGTTGTTTACAGTTTGAATAAAGCTATAAGAGTAGTTGTTTACAGGTTTTTATTGAACATAGTTCTAATATATCTAGGGTAAATAGGAGTGGGATTATTGGTTGGTATGCTAAATGTATATTTAACTTTATAGAAAACTGCCAAACTATTTTCCAGAGTGGCTATAATATTTTTCATTCTAACCAGCACTGTATGAGAATCCAGTTGTTCTGCATCCTTGATAGTTGTCAGTGGTTGTCATTTTTAAATTTCAGCTGTTCTAATAGGTGTGTAGTGGCATCTAATTGAGGTTTTAATTTGTATTTCCAGAATGACTAATAATATTGAGCATCTTTTCAAGGAGTTATTTGCAATCTGTGTTTTGGCTGTTTCTAAAATTTAGTTTGTTTTCTTATTTTTGAGCTGGCATATATCTTCCCTCATTCTGAATCTTATCTTTTTATTCCTGTAGTAGTTTTTTTCAGGGAGCAAAAGGTTTAATTTTGATGGAGTTCAACTCATCAGTTTCTTCTTTTATGTGTCATGCTTTTGGTATTCTAAGAGTACTTCACCTAACTCAAGATAACAAACATCTCTCCCTTTTTTAAAAAATGTTTCCATCTTATAAATATCATCACATGTCCTGTGTTTTCTACTGAAAATTTTACAGTTTACATATAGATGTATGATCCATTTTGAGTTAATTTTTGTATAAGGTGTAAGGTATAGGTCAAGGTTCATTTTTAGTATATGGATGTTATATTAAAATTATATCCATGGGATTTTAATTTGTGGAGGTGACTGAGCACCAGCACAGAGAGGTCAATGCCATGGAAAGAAGAATTTATTACTTATATTTTCCAAGAGAAGGGGGCAGGTCATGCCATGCAGGGCTACACAGAAAATAGGCTTGATAGGCAGAAGCAAGAGTGAGAAGAAAGCTGAGTACAGAACCTTTTTTGGGGTTTCCTTAGGAAAGGCAAGGAGGGCAAAGTAAACAGTTCAGGACTGGCTAGTTTGAATAATTCTGGTAGGCTTTGGGGCATAGGCTGATCTGTGGTAGCCTGGTACCTGGCCTGGGATGATTTAGGGAAGTGGAAATAATTGACTTGGTGTATAAGAGTTAGATAAGGAGGTGGTTGGGGCTATCGACTTGGGAATTGGTTTGCATAGGAAAGCTGTGATCCCAGCTGAGCCCTCGGCTGTCTCTAAGAATTGGTTGGCTCAGGGAAGGGCAATCTCTCTCTGGCTGGCATACTTTTTAAGATGTCAAAACATCATAAAGTACAGAAAATTAAAAACATGGTTAATACAGATGTCCACTTGTTCAGTATCATTTGTTGAAAACACTCTACCATTTCCATTAAATTTCCTTTGCGTCTTTGTCAAAATCTGTGCATCCATGCCAATTGACCATATTTGTGTGTGTCTCATTCTGGATTCTTTATTTTGTTCCATTGATATACTTGCCTGTCCTTTTGCCAAAACCCCACTGTCATGGTTACTTTTGCTTTAGCAGGTCTTAAAGTCAGGTAGTGTGTGACTTCCAACTTTTTTTTTTTCTTTTTCAGAATTATTTGAATATTTAAGATCCTTTGACTTTCCACAAAAATATTAGAAACAGCTTATCTATCTATATCTGCAAAAAAAAATCTTGCTAGTATTTTGATTGGAATTGTACTAAATCTTAGATCAGATTGGAAGAACTGACTGTATATGTAGCATCCTAGCTGTAAGTTGTCCAGTCCATGAACACAATATGTCTCTCCATTTATTTTGGTCTTTTTAAATCAGCATTTCATAATTTTCAACATATAACTCTCTCACGTTTTGTTACATTTAAAACTGTGTATGTATGTGTTTATTTGTGAATGATCTTTGTGCACGCATCTACACACACACAATTTATATGTGTGTATGTATAGATTTCAATTAGTTTCAAATTCTGATTGTTTATTGTTAAGATTTAGAAATACAATTGATTTTTGTAGTTTGATACTAGTTTTAGGAGATTTTTATAGATTCCTTGGGGTTTTGTACATGGAAAATCATGTTATCTACAAATAGGGACAGTTTTATATCTTCCTTTCCATTCTGTATTTCTTTTATTTCTTTTTTCTTATTACACTAGCTAGTGCTTCTACTACATTGTTGAGTAGGAATGGCATGAGAAAACATCCTTGCCTTATTCTCCATCTTAGGGGAAAAACACTCAGTCTTTCACCATTAAATGTAATGATAGCTGTAAATTCTTTGAAGATGCCATTCGTCTGGTTAAGGAATTTCTCTTTTTTCTAATTTTGCTGAGAGTTCTATAATGAATAGAAGTGTGGTAATATGGTGCATTACATTGATATTTGAGTGTTGGTCTAGAGCCCTTCTTGGTTTTGAGGCATTGTTTCTTTTCTATATTGCCTGATTTAACTTGCTGATATTTTGTTCAGTATTTTTTCTTTTTCATTTTTTTCTTCCTCTATTTTTTTTTTTTCTGACCGGTTACGGTGTTGTCTGCACCACGCTCAGCCAGTGAGCACACCGGCCATCCCTACATAGGATCCGAACCCGCGGCCTCGGCGCTACCAGTGCCACACTCTCCCGAGTGAGCCACGGGGCCAGCCCTTTTCCTCTATTAACGAAAGATATTGGTATGTATTTTTTTTTTAATACTGTCTTTGGTTTGAATATCAGGGTAATTCTGGCCCACAAAAATGAGTTGGGAAGTGCTGCCCCATTCTGTTTTCTGGAAGAGATTGAATTAAATTTGTGTTATTTTTTCCTTAAATGTTTGATAGCATTCCCTGGTGAAAGTATCTAGGTTTGAGGGCCGAGCCCGTGGCGCACTCGGGAGGGTGCGGTGCCCGCCGCGGGTTCGGATCCTATATAGAGATGACTGGTGCGCTCACAGTGCTCACTGGCTGAGCGCGGTGTGGCTGGTCTCAAAAAGGACAGAAAAAAAAAACTATCTGGGTTCGAGATTTTCTTTTCTGGGAGATTTTTTACTAAATATTCACTTCCTTTTGATATAGGCCTATTCAAGTTAATTTTTCCTCATGTGAATTTTGGTAGTCTGTGGCTTTTGTGGAATTAGTCCTTTTCATCTAAGTTGTCAGAATTCTGTGTATACGGTTGTCTGTAGTATTCCTTTATCCTTTTATTCTTTTAATGTCTATGTGGACTGTAGTGATATCTTCTCTTTTATTCCTGATATTGGTAATTTGCATCTTCTCTCAGTTCAATCTGGTGGGAGACTTATAAGTTTTA
>NW_007729848.1:86339-93966 GCF_000696425.1 Galeopterus variegatus
AAAGATGACCGGTAAGGGGATCTTAACCCTTGACTTGGTGTTGTCAGCACCACGCTCAGCCAGTGAGCGAACCGGCCATCCCTATATGGGATCCAAACCCGGGGCCTTGGTGTTATCAGCACCGCACTCTCCCGAGTGAGCCACGGGCCAGCCCTCCCACTTAATTTCTTAAAGGTGGAAGCTTACATTGTTCATTGAGACCTTTTAATGCTTTAAATTTCCCTCTAAGCACTGCTTATCTGCATCCCACAAATTTTGAAATATTGTGTTTTCATTTTTGCCCACTTCAAAATATTTTCTAATTTCCCTTGATACTTTATCTTTGACTGGTGGAAAATCTAGAAATTTGTTGCTTAATTTCCAAGTATTTGATAATTTTTTTGGGTATCTTCCTGATACTGATATCTACTGTAATTCCATTATCGTGGGAGAAATACTTTGTGTGATTTCAATTCTCTTAAATTTGTTATGGTTTATTTTATGATCGAGGATATGGGTTATAAACAAGCAGAAATAAAGAATAAAAAGCAGAAATTAATAAAATTGAAAACAGAAAAAAAAAAGAAAAATCGATGAAACTATAAACTGTTTCTTTGAAAAGATTATTGAATGTTTCATGTGTGTACTTGAAAAGAATGTTCTACTATCATTAGCTGGAATATTTTGTTAAGTGTCATTTAGTTCCTGTTGGTTTATGGTGTAATTTATTTCTTCTGTATTCTTGATGATTTTGTTTTTATTACTTCTATCAATTAATGAGAACGGAGTTTTGAAGTCTCCAACATATTGTATATTTTTAGTTCCATCAGTTTTTGCTTTATGTATTTTGAAGTTCTGTTGTTAGTTGCTAACACATTAATGATTGTTATGTGATCTTGGTGTATTGATCCTTTTATCCTTATGAAATAAATGTGTTTTATCCTAGTAAATTTCCTTGCTTTTTAATCTACTTTATTTAATATTGATATAGCTATTTCAATTTTCTTTTGATTGTTTTGAGTATAGTATGTATTCTTTTATTTTAACTTTATCATTATATTTAAAGTGGGTTTCTTATGTAGCATATAGATAGCATATGCATCAATTCTAGTTTTTTGTTTAATCTATTTTGACAATCTGTCTTTTAAGTGGAGTGTTTAGACCATTTATTTTTAATGTAAATATATGTTCAGATTTAGGTCTACTATTTTACTTCTTTTCTGTTTATACCTTGTTTCTCTTCATCAGTTTCTCCAGTGCTGCCTTTTTTGGATGAACTGATAATTTTCTAGAATTACATTTTAATGTATCTATTGTGGAATTAACTTAATCTATTTTTATTTATCTATTAAATTACGTTTTAGTATATCTAAACTGCTTGTGTACATTGTAATTTATCTATTTAATTTATCTATTGGGTTTTGACTATATCTCTTATGTAGTTTTTAAAAAAAAAATTTGGTTGCACTAGGGATTGTGGTATACAAGCATATATATTATTTTTCACAGTCTTCTTAGTACTAGTATTTTACCACTTCAAGTGGAATGTAGGAACCTTGCACTGTAAGTTCTTTTCCCCACTCTGGGTTGTAATTGATATATGTATATTATATCTATATACATTAAAAACCTTACCAGACCTTATATTTTTTTCTTTTAAAAGTCATATGTATTGTAAAGAAGTTAAGAAGAGAGAATATTATATTTACACATATATTTACCATTTCTATTAATTCTTCTTTCATTCCTGTAGTTTCACCTTCCCTCTCTGATAACATTTCTCTTTTGTCTGCAGAGCTTCCTTTACCATTTCTTTTATAGCAGGTCTGGTGTCAGTGAATTATCTTGGTTGTACATCATCTGAGAGTGTCTTTATTTCATTTTCATTCATAAAGGACATTTTCACTGGATATAAAATTCTAAATACAGAATTCAGTTCTTAACTGCTTTAAAAATATTGTACAATTGCCTTCTGGCCTCCATATTTCTCATGAGAAATCTGTCATAATTTGAATCATTGTTCCCTCAGTGGTGGTATGTGTTGTTTTTCTTTGGCTGCTTTTAAGATTTTTTTTTCTTTGTCTTTGGTTTTCAGCAGTTTGATTAAGATGTATAAGATGTATCTGTGCATGAATTATGCTCAGTTTTTCCTGTTTTGGATTTGCTGAACAACTTGAACCTGCAAGTTTGACTTTTGCAAAATTTTGGAAGTTTATGCCTATTGTCTCTTCAAGTTTTTTCTGTAGCACTCTTTCTCCTCTTTTCAGACCCAGAGACTCAAAAGCTGGACCTTTTGTTATTCTCCTACAGGTTTAGAAGGTCCTCTTTTTTTTTTCCCTATCTTTTTTCTCTTGGTGGTTTCTATTGATCTGTCTTCAAATTCAGTGATTCTTTCCTTTATTATCTCCATTTTCCTATACAGCCCATCCAGTACATTTTTTGTTTTGGATATATTAGTTTTCAGTATTAACATTTCTTTTTGTTTCTTTTTTATACCTTCCATTTTTGTGCTGATACTCTGTCTTCCCATTTTCAAGATTGTTTGTCTTTACTTCTTGAAATCATTATAATATCTGCTCTTAGAGTCTTTATCTGATAATCACAATATCTGAGTCATCTCAGAGTTGGTGTCTGTTTATTATCTTGTCTCCTGTGAGCTGTTGAGATTTTCCTGGTCCTTTGTGTGGCAAGTAATTTTGGATGGTATCCTAGACATTTTCAATATTACTTTATGTGACTCTGGGTCCTGTTTATAGCCTGTATTGAACATTGATCTTTAAAAAATTTTGGCAGGCATTTGATCTTGTTAGGTTCACTCTTCAATTCCTTTTTGACTCCCTTCTTAGTCTTTTGGCCAGGAAACTGAAGTCTACCCACTCTGCTGCTCTCCAGGGCCAAGTAGTAGGGGGAGGATAAAGAGAAAAAAAGAATTTCAAACCCCTCACTCTTTAGACCACACAGTTCATTTGTCATAAAAGATGATTCCCTTAAGGATTTTAGGTGTCTGTTGAGCTGCTACTGCTATCACTGTTTCTGCTACAAGATTGTTTCTTAGGGATTTGGCTTGGTTGGGAACTGGGGCAAGAGAGAAAACAAACATACAGAAGAAACCAGGGGGTTTCCCCTTCTCTTTCAGTCACATCTCCCACTCCCATCCCCTTTCATTCCTTGGACCAAAGAGGACCTCTCTAGGAGCTTTTTCTGTCCATACCCATTTTGCACGTCTGGGAAGCAGACTGTTTTATGTAGGAGTGGAGTACAGGCTGGAAAACATGGTGGGAGGCAGAGGGGAGCAAGGAAACATATCACCAGATTGGTCAAACCTTGAATTGTAGTTCATATCCACAATCTACCTGCTACCATTTACTTTTCAGAGTCTTCAGATAGCTGATCTGTGCTTTCTGTCCAGCATTTTTAAGTGAATTCACTGGGACCCTGAGGGTAGTGAGCTTACTCCATCTAGATCAGAAACCTTCCTTAAAATGTTTTTGAGTATTTAAAATTGTATATCATTCATTTACCAAATTTTGATTAATTAATATTTGATTAACTTACAGAATCATAAAACAATTTAAAAGAATTATGAATTCCCAGAATTAAAAATTACCTTGTAAGTCATTTAAGGCAACCATTTACCTTTGACAAATCCCCTTTATCTCAAACAATAGCTAATGATAACTAAGATTGAATATGTTCCTGTCAGTTTATTAAGCTCTTTGTCTATACTAATCATTTAATTCACAATAGCTAATGATAGCTAAGATTGAATATGTTCCTGTCAGTTTATTAAGCTCTTTGTCTATACTAATCATTTAATTCTTATAAAATCCTAAAATGTAAATGTAATTGTTTTTAGCTTCATTTTACTGATGAGGAAACTAAAGTTTAGAAAGCCTTTCTTCTCAGAATGTGGTCCTTGAACCAGTCACACCACCATTACTTTGGAGGGCCTACAAGCCATGTAGAATCTTGGGTTTCAACACAGCTTTGGAATTATAATCTGCATTTGAATAAGATCCCCCAGGTGATTCATTTGCACATTAATTTTTTCAAAGCAGTGGTTGAAGTACCCTTCCACAAACATACCTGATCATGCTCCATAATTTTACATTCTTATGTAGTGTTCATGGCATTTTTCAGTACCAGAAAGTATCTTGTAACATGATTTGTTTCCTCTCACTCTTACCACCCTCGGGAGAAGATAAAGGTCCAAGAGAACTGAGATCTCATTTGTTTGCCATAATATACCCAAAGCCTAGGTTTGTTTTTTTTTTTGTACCAGTAAGGGGATCACAACCTTCAGCATGGTCCTGCACCACGCTCAGCCTGTGAGCATACCAGCCATCCCTATTAGGATCCGAACCCATGGCCTCGGTGCTACTTAGCACCGCACTCTCCCCAGTGAGCCATGGGGCCGGCCCAAGCCTAGGTTTTTGTGAACATCAAATTAGTCAATTCATGAAAAGGTCTGAGAATGGGTCTCGCATATTGTATACACTTGTCAGTTGCTATAGTTGTTACTGTAAGGAGTAGTAGTGAAGTATATTTAGACATTTGTAGAAACTCAATGGAATAATTTATTTGAATACATTCAAGGTAATATCTAATAAAAACTGAATACTATAAATAATAAAGCATTTCTGTTTTTATAGAATTGAAAAAGTAGAAACAGTCAAAATCATAGTGCTGTGATTGGATTTTTTTTTCCCCATGTTTTTCACTTACGAGTTTAAGCAGATGTGGTCAGACCATGAGAGTACAGAGCTGAGGATCCTCAGAAATACATCCATCTCCTAAAATTGTGAATCAGTAGGGGCATGGGGTTGTATTTTTGAACTTTTCAGTTTAACACTAGTTTTGCTGGAAATGATCACTCCTAGGTATTAGATTAGAATGATTTTTTTTTTTCCTCCCAGTCTAGACCTTGCACAGTTTCAGGCAACATAGTATGCTCACAATGATATTCAGTGTTGTGTGCTTCACTGTGTGGCCTTTTTATTCATGCTGTCATTGAAACAATCTGTATATACATAGAATTCTGTATATCATGAGTTATTCTGCCTTTTCTCTCTGTGGCCATAGGTAACAGTTAACCTCTTCCAGATGCAGCACCTGCAGGCTGCCTCCCTTGCAAGCAGTTTACAGTCTCTCTGTGACAGTGCCAAACTCTATGATCCTGGCCAAGAGTACAGTGAATTTGTTAAGGCCACAAATTCAACTGAAGGAGAAAAAGTTGATGGGTAAGAATTAACATATAGATGAAATTATTTCAAGAGCTAAAACATTTATGGCTAAATTTCTATCTAAGGAGGTATCTTTTCTAACATTGGCAGAATTAACTTTAAGAATTTCTAAATATTTTGATATTATTTTATGGTTTTTAAGTAAAGATATTTAAGGAATAGATGTAACTCGCTTGAGAGTAAAGCTTTCTATTTTGGCACACACCTCAGTTCTTTGAGATTTAAAAATTCTCTGGGAAAGGCAAATGATGGTCACACCTAGTTTGAATGTCCACAGTATTTAACTTATGTTTTCCACAGAGGTTGTGCTAGAAAAGTTTAACTATGACATGAATTATTGACTGTGCTTTTCTACTCCTTTCTATGTTTCAGCTGTAATAAGTACAAATAATTAAAAGTTTTCTGTTTTCCACAGAGGTTGTGCTAGAAAAGTTTAACTATGACATGAATTATTAACTGTGCTTTTCTACTCCTTTCTATGTTTCAGCTGTAATAAGTACAAATAATTAAAAGTTTTATTCACATCTCCTATAAGAGGCTGAGTCATATAATATGGTTTGTTCTTAATATTTAGTTAGTTTAATTACTCTATCTACATTCATTAAATGAATAGATTTTTCTGAACATAGAATAAAATAGGTTGATTATTAGTCATTCTTCTGATTGCTGAGTTTTATTTGGGTTTTTCTTAGGAATGTAAATAAACAATTAACAAATATTCCCCAAACTTCTGGATATAGACCTGCCGACTCTTTAGAGGACGTTGTACGCCTTCCTGACAGTTCTAGTAAAATTGAAGAGGACAGATGCTCTAATGGTGCAGATATAACAGGTAGTTTTTCACGCTAATAAGAGCTCTTATTTATGAAAGATCAAATAGTTTAAGTGTGCTTATTAAATACGTTGGAGCTCTGGAATTAAAAAAATCAGGCCTTAAGTTGTAACTTTATGGGACAGTTATAGCCACATTGCCTGTCTTAAAGTCAGTAACTGTTTATTTTTCAAGAAATTTGCATGGTCTCATTTTATATAATGTCAATATTTTGCTTTATGAAATCCACCTCTAAACAAGTTTTGACTTTAAATATTCTTTTCTTAAAGGTCCTTTTATAAGACCATGGACATTTGGGATGTTTAGTGACTCTGAGAGTACTGGAGGGAGCAGCGAATCTAGATCTCTGGATTCAGAATCTATAAGTCCAGGTACCTAAATGTTTAGGTCTAGCAGTGAAAATTCAGTGAATGATTAAAACAATCCTTTTCTGGGTTATTTTTAAGTACATTATTTTTATAATGGACTGCTCATACATAGAGAGGAGGATGTACACATATATATACAGTTTGAAGAAAAATAACGGTAGAGAAAAAAAAAGAAAAATAATAAAACAAACCCTCATGTATTCACCACCCAGCCTAGAAACAAAACATCAGTTCATTAGAAGCCTCCTGTGTATGCCTCCTTGATAACATTGCCCTATTCCCCTCCAGAATAAAACATTATCCTGAATTTTTTAAATCACTTTCTACCTATTTTAAATGTTTTTAGTCCCTTTAACTAGTGGAGTTTTGTCCTCTTCTGAATGTTATACAAATGGAATCATACTACTCTTTTGTGACTTCATGCATCTTTTTTTGAGATCCGTGTTGATGTGGGTAGCTATCCTTATTTTCACTGCTGTAATAGTATTCTATTCTATGAACATAACTATTATTATCTATCTTTTGGGTTGTTTTGTAAATTGCTATAACTAGCAATGCCAGTAGCCCGGTTCCTGTGCCTGCGATTATTCTTGTTAATTTTTTATAAATGTGCTTTAAGATACTTTGAGACAGGTTGTCTTATGATCCTCAGAGAGGCAGAGTAGGTATTTTGAACTCTCCCTTAGTGGCTTCTAAGAGAGTAACTTGCCATAGGCTATACAGCAGTAGGAGAAGCAGCTAGCACTTGAATCCATGAGATTCTTACTTTGACACTCTTTCTTCAATTTTCTATCAAAGACTGCTCTGGTCCTGTTCTTTCTGGCTACATTCCTTCCTCCTAGGATCTCTGGAGATATTTTATGGGATTTAACCCACCTCAAATTCCAAGGCCTTTTAAAGCATTTTACATATTACAGAAGTTTTATTTATTTAGATAAATCTTTTGAATTTAAAGTTAGAAAAATGTTTCCACACAGCATTGGGGTTTGTAGACTGATTATCACAGCCACTTTTTCTCCTCCTTTAAAACTGGTGCTGTTCGGGCCGGCCCGGTGGCGCACTGGATAGTGCGCCGCTTGGGAAGCGCGGCAGCGCTCCCGCCCGAGGGTTCGGGTCCCACATACGGACCGGTTCCCGCTCACTGGCTGAGCGAGGCGTGGGAGCAACACCGAGGGGTGCGA
Source organism: Galeopterus variegatus (assembly GCF_000696425.1). Classification (NCBI taxonomy): domain Eukaryota; kingdom Metazoa; phylum Chordata; class Mammalia; order Dermoptera; family Cynocephalidae; genus Galeopterus; species Galeopterus variegatus. The sequence continues at coordinate 93,943 of NW_007729848.1, forward strand.
TCCCGCTGCCGGCCCCCCGCCCCG
>NW_007729848.1:94865-114977 GCF_000696425.1 Galeopterus variegatus
AAAAAAAAAAAAAAAAAAAAAAAAAAAAAAAAAAAAAAAAAAAAAAAAAAAAAACTGGTGCTGTTCAAGAGACACACTAGAGATGTGAGCCTAAATACTTAACTGAGTATTTGTAATGAGCTTTGTGAAAACGAAGAGGTTCTAGCCAACCCTAGAAATTATGACCCTAGAGCAAGCCCTAAATTATTTGGGATCCTGTATGATTTCATGTGATAAAGACAAAATTTGGAAACCAGATCATGGCATCATTTCCTAAATTAATGGAATATCTGATCTCCAGTATCGTATTGATATATAACTAACTAGTCCTATCCATAATTTTATAATGAATTAAGAATAGCTTTATCTTTTTTTTTTTTTCCTTTTTGTCTTTTTTCGTGACCGGTAACGGGATCGCAACCCTGACTTGAATTAGACTCATATAAATTAGTTTTGTACATTTGATACCTCCAGATACCTGTTTTTGGCATCATTTCCTAAATTAATGGAATATCTGATCTCCAGTATCATATTGATATATAACTAACTAGTCCTATCCATAATTTTATAATGAATTAAGAATAGCTTTATCTTTTTTTTTTTTCCTTTTTGTCTTTTTTCGTGACCGGTAATGGGATCGCAACCCTCGGTGTCGCGCCCACACCACGCTCAACCAGTGAGCGGACCGGTCTCTATATGGGATCCGAACCCTCGGCGGGAGCGCCGCCACGCTCCCAAGCGCCGCACTCTACCGAGTGCGCCACCGGGCCAGCCCAAGATAGCTTTATCTTTAATGCAAATAATAGCTGTATGCTAACCTCATACCTTTTTTAAGAATGTAAGGCCGTCTATGAACATCCCTCCCAGGTCTATAAAGAATGTATTAGTAACAGTGTAAATTTGCTAATTCTGGAAACATGCCATGCTATTTTAGAATTATCTTATTGGTTTGGTGGTAATTTTTACTCATAGCTAAAATGTGAAAAATTTGTGTACCTTGTAAGAGATCTATAAATTTGATGCTTATTTTGATGTTACAGACTTATTAAAATAATAGTTTTTTGTAATATATGAATGATTGCAAAGTCTAGAGATTATTTAAAATATAGTATTATATGGTATAGTTTTTCTGTCATCTTACAACTCTTACATACCAACCTATTTCTGTGGCAAGGACCCAGTTCCCTTGGAACATTTAAGAAAACGTTGATGTCAAAGGCAGCTCTCACTCACAAGTTTCGCAAATGGAGATCCCCCACGAAATGTAGGGATTGTGAAGGCATTGTAGTATTCCAAGGTGTTGAATGTGAAGAGGTAAGATCTTTCTGGAATTGCATCAGCCCCTTTATCCTTTTTGCTTTATGCTTTTTGTTATTAATTTTGTTTACTTGGATCTTTTGCAAATCTATTTTTAATAAATTGTACTACATCATACCTTATACAATTTTTATATTTTGTTTTACTGTGAAATGTATTTCAAACACCACAAATAATACCTTTTAATCTTATTTGCTATGTTACTACTATAACTATAGTTTTCTCAGCTGTGCACAGTTTTAAACTATCGTTTTAAACTATCATTTTCTTGTAGTGTCTTCTTGTTTGTCACCGAAAGTGTTTGGAAAGTTTAGTCATCATTTGTGGTCATCAGAAACTTCTGGGAAAAATACACTTATTTGGAGCAGAATTTACACAAATCGCAAAAAAGGAACCAGATGGCATCCCCTTTATACTCAAAATATGTATCTCAGAGATTGAAAATAGAGCCTTATGTCTACAGGTACATTGTAACTCTTAAAATTTTAAAAACATAAGTGCCTTTGTAATTTGTTTTAATGACAAGGAGACTTTAAGGAAAAACAGTACTCTCCACTTTTAATAATTGAATTTATGCAGATTTATTTGGAAAATGTTACCTCATGTGGTCTTGACTAGTTTTTTTCTAAAGTACCAATAAAAATCGAGGTAGACACATCAAATATATTTAGATGTGTACATTTAATCATTTAACTAAAGCAGAATTTTGCAAATTTTTTTCCTTTTCTACTCAAGGGAATTTACCGGGTGTGTGGAAACAAAATAAAAACCGAAAAACTGTGTCAAGCTTTGGAAAATGGAATGCACTTGGTAGACATTTCAGAATTTAGTCCACATGACATCTGTGATGTCTTGAAATTATACCTTCGACAGGTAAAGTTTTTACCCTCGAAACCTACCATTAAATAAAAAAGAGCAAAAATGTGATTTGTATTTTACTGATAACATTTCCTATAAATTTTTTATTGGCATAAATCATATTAATATCTTTCTGATTATTAATATATAGCTCAAAGAGCATATAAAATATACATGCAGTTTAAAGAACAATAAAAACAAACTCATTTCCCATTACTTAGCTTAAAAAAATAGAATGTTACCATATAGTACCTTAAAAAGACCCCTATGTGCCTCTCCCAAGTTGCAGCCTCCCAATTTTACCTAAGAGGTCTTTCTTAACCATATTAATAACTCCCTCTCTTTTGTTTTTTTATTTTTTTATTTTTATTTTTGGCAGCTGGCCATTATGGGGCTCCAAACTCTTGACCATGTTGTTATAACACCGTGCTCTGTCCAACTGAGCTTACCATAGGACCAGCCCCAACTCCCTCTCTTTTCTTAATAGTTTTAGTATCGGTTGTTTATTCTTAAACAGTATATTATTAAGTTTTAGAAAACTAACTTGAAAGCATAAATCTAGCTGTCTGTGTAAGGAAAGGCCAGTATTCTATTCACCTTGTTATATGAAGAGTCAGTAAGTAGAACAGTGTTTGAATCATACTCTGGCTCTGATTTTACAGATGTTTTAAAATAGCTGTTGTGGGAGTCTCGAATGCATCCTGGGAACATGAAATTTACCATATTAGGGGCATCAGGCAGGGCTCTCCTACAAGCTGGGAAATGGAAATCTAGCAGAATATGGGCAGAGAGTGGGCTACTCTGTTTTCTTTTTCTGTGCTCACTGTTGTACCTGCAGTTTGCAGGAGTAGGTGCAAAGAAAACACATCTGTGGAGAGAAATAAATGATCTTAGTGGCTTCAGGCAGCAGCTCATGGAGGGATTGCAGGAACTTAGTCAGCACATTGTCAGGAGCCAAGTGCTAAAAAGATCTGGGCCAGGCCCAGCTGGCATTCTGTCCTTGAGTGAAAATGAAGAGACAGTGGCAGAGAGAATAGTGACGGTCGTCCTCAGCATGTCGGTCTCTGAAGTTCTGATGCTCCAATCTGGATCCTTTTTAATATGGTGACTAGCTGTCATCCTGGGATCTTTCTTTTCTACTCTCCCCTTTTTGTGAGTGAACACCTGTTACGTCTTCCTTGTTTTTGGTTGATTTTCCTGTTTTGGTCATGCCTATTCTTGAGCAAGGTGAAATAGGAGTAAGTATTCGAAACCTTGTTTATCCATAAATGTCTTTGTTCTTCTGTCTTTAATGGAAATGGAATAGTGTAGAAAGTGCGGAAGGTTATATAGTATTCTAGGCGGGAAATTATTTTTCTTCGGAATTTTGAAGGCATTATTTTTTGTTCTTTTTGAAGCATGTCATCCTTCTCATTTCATTCCTGACTCTGTGTGTGTGGCCTCTTGTTTTGTCTTTCTGAAAGCCTGTAGAATCTTTGTTTTCTCCCTGTTATCCTAAAGTTTCACAGCGATGGGCCTTGATGTGGGTGCATCTTCATCTGCATTGTGGGCCCCCGTGAGCTCTATCAGTCTGGTTAGTCCTGTAGTTCTTGGAACTTTTCTTTATTTTGTTGCTCATTCCCTCCCCTCCGTTTTCTCTGTACTTACTGTCTGGAACTCTGGATACTTGACAACCTGTACTGGGTTCTCTAGTTCCCTTACCTTTCCTCTATTATTCATTTTTTTTGGTTTTTTTTGGTTTCTTTCAACATGTTCTAAGAGATTTCCTCAGCTTTATCTTCCTCCCTTGTGTGTACTTACTGTCTGGAACTCTGGATACTTGACAACCTGTACTGGGTTCTCTAGTTCCCTTACCTTTCCTCTATTATTCATTTTTTTTGTTTTTTTTTGGTTTCTTTCAACATGTTCTAAGAGATTTCCTCAGCTTTATCTTCCTCCCTTGTTGCAAACTTTATCATTCCTGGGATCATGTTTTAATTTCCAGGAACTCTGGTTTTCTGTGCCTTTTATAGCATTCTTTTTAATGAATGCAGTATCTTATCTACCTGAGGATATTCATAGGCTTTTTTTTTAAAGGCTTTTTTCTCAAGGTTTTCTTTCTCTGCATATCCTCTAGCTCTGTCTAGTAGAAAATGTAAGGGGGCTTCAAAAAGTTAAACAGGTGAAATTAACTTTAATATTTATTTACCATACTGAAAATATCATTTGAACGTCTAATCAGTATTTTTAAATTATTAATGAAATATTTTACCTTTTTTTGGCTACTGAGTCTTTAAAATCTGGTGTACATTTTTCATTTAGAGCACATCTCCATTTGGACCAGCCACATTTCCAGTGTTCGGTAGGCACATGTGGCTACTGGCCAGCATAGTTCTAGACCTTCAAGTTGTTTTTTTTGTACCCATTTTGATTTTTATCTTCCATGGTTGTCTGCTTAAAATGAAATAGTTGGGGATTGAAATCTCTTTGGAAGTTCTTGAACACGTGATGGCTTTGAAATATTTAAGTTTTATTGTAGGGTGATCTAGGTGGGCTGTTGGGGAAACCACCTGATGTCTATATACCTAGGTCCCTGCTCTTGGGCTGATTGGATACCCCATAGAAGGGTCTTTTCTTGCCTAGAAATGTGGTGCTAGCACCCTGGAGGCCAAGTGGGGTCAGAAGGCTGCAAGATTTCTGCATTCAGCATGCATACAGTCACTAGATCACCATTTTCAGACAGTGCCCACCTATTCCTTGTGCTTGGCATTGCCCATCCAGACCCTCTGTTTTACACCACTCAGAGAAGATATTTGCAGACTTCTGGAGAAGAAGTTGCTCAGGAGCATGGAGTAGAGGCAGAGATCTAGAGATCTAAGCCTTCTCAGATAGCCCATTCTCCCCCAGGATCAGAGGAGCTAATCCTGACAGTTCCCAAGTCTCCTTAGAAATCTGTGAATTATGTTGGTTCACAGTTTGAGAATTCATCTTTCTCAGAATTGCCAAGTCAGCACTTACTCATCTGCTCTTCAGCTTGTGAAATGTTGCTTTTGTTTCCTCTCCTGTTCTTCTAATCCTTGTGGGCTTTGTGTATTCTAGTGGGGTTGCAGGAGGGAAAGAAATTTAAACGAGCATTTCATTTCTAATATGTATTAGGGAAATGGAGACATTGAATATATGTACATGTAGCCAGCATCGTTCCCTCAGATGCCTCCTATAGGCCAGGCTCTGGCTGGGGAAACAAGGATGAAAACATAGGGTTTCGGCCATCTGTTGGGTTTCTCAGCTTGGGGACAGACCTGGCAGACAAGCACAGTATAGTATCATTCTTTTTTAACAGAGCTATGCACAGCATGCAGAAGAAGATGTGGGGAGGAGGTAGCCCTTGAGTCAGACTTAAAGAACTGAGTAGTGGGTTTGTAGACAAAGAATGTGCAGAAGAGCATTCCAGGCAGTGTGGGTAACGGACACAAAGACACAAGAGCATTTTGCATTTGGGGAATATGAGTAGTTTGGTTTAGGCTATATAGCATAGCAAGCAGTAGCAGGAAGTGCACTAGGGAGGGGCCTGATAAAGTCTTGCATACCTGGCAGATGAGTTGACCATCTTCCTTCCGTCCCACTAAAGAATTTTGAGTCAGGAATTTAACATGCTCAGATTTGCCTGTTATATCTTTCTGGCAGCAGTATGGAGAATGGGTTGGAGGGAGGTCTTTACTGCAATTCAGATCTCCTTGAATAGTCTTAGAAATAAAAGGCAATAAGAGCTTGCAGTAAGGCCAGAGCGATGGGAGTGGTAATAGAATAGAGAAATCTTTAGGAGGGAGAATCACCTAGGCTTGAGGACCAGCTGTGGGCACTGAGAGAGAAATTGACAGTAATGTTTTATTCTCCAGTGTAAGGACCTGGGAAGATATACCATGTACTGAGTTAGGAGCAGTTTTTTGGAGTATTTTTTTCTTCTTGGTAAAACTGCAGTAGTTCCTTCTACTATCTTGAATTTTATCCTAATACAGTAGTGTGAAACACACTTTGGTATCTGGTCAATATTTTAATCAAATAAAGATATCCTTTTCTTAGACTTTCTCCCCCCGGCTTTATTGGGGTGTAATTGACACATTTTCCCCAGACTTCTGCAGCCCATTTTTCCTCTACCCTTCCCATCCCATAGCAAACTACCATCGAAGAACTCTGATAGGCAAATCTCATACAGCTTTTTGGTTCTACCTTGCAGGGTAGTAGATCATGCAGAAGAAAACAAGATGAACTCCAAAAACTTGGGAGTGATATTTGGACCAAGTCTCATTAGGCCAAGGCCCACAACTGCTCCTGTCACCATGTCCTCTCTTGCTGAGTATTCACATCAGGCTCGGCTGGTAGAGTTCCTCATCACTTACTCACAGAAGATCTTCGATGGGTCTCTACAGCCACAAGATGTGTGTAGTCCAGGTGCTGTTGCGCCTCAGGTTGATCAAGGCTGTCTTCCGAAGCCTCTATTATCACCAGAAGAAAGAGACCCAGAACATTCTATGAAGTCACTGTTTTTTTCATCAAAGGAAGTGAGTTTTGGCCTTTATGGAATTATATAAGAAATTTGTTAATAAGTTAAAAATCTTTGAACTGTTTATTGTGAGGTGTGTGCTGTTTCTTCAAGTTTAAAAATTCTCTTCTATCAGCAGGATATCCATACTGCAGACAGTGAAAGCAAAAGTTTTGAACCAGCTACATCATTTGAGGAATCAGAACGCAAGCAGAATGCATTACAAAAATGTGATGCATGTCTCACTGGTGAGTGGCCATGTAAAAAAATATGTTTGGTAACTTAAAATGTTGCTGGTAGACCATGATTAAAAGCCAATGTGAGGGAAGTCAGAGAATGAAGCTTTATTAGTTAACAAATCTTTGGTAGCCATTGAGAAAGTTGCCTTTTAGTATACCATGCATTTAAATGAATGTAATTCTTCATAATAATCTTTCTTATAAAAGACATCTTGGAATTCCTAGGTGTTTTTGTGCTCCTGAAAATTTTTTTGTTTACAGTTTTGCTTTTTGCCACCAATTAAAGTTAAGGCAGAAATGTGACAATTTCTTAGCTTCTTCTGTTACCATAGTTTGGTGTATTTATCTAACTGCTGAAGAGATCAAACTAAATTTCTGAAATTCAAAAAATTTAGGCTCCTAAAATTTTTTTCACATGCTTTTACCTGTGACCTGCCTTTAACACGTTAAGCACACATATGTATGTGTCTTTTTTATTTCCTTGACTAGTGATTTCATTTACTGTTTTTCTCTGTATGATAACTTTAGTTGCAGTGATTGGTACTTATCAAGCTGGTGGAAAAGCTTTCATTTGTTAATTCTACATTATTAGAGCTAACTTCTGGTTTTTCAAAATATAGCCATATAAGTTAAATTTGATATATAATCAAATATCAATGAGCATATCCTAATAGGATCTAAAAAGGAAGGGAGCTAACATTCACAAGTATCTGTCTGCTCTGTGCTAAGCACTGTGCTTATTGTTTGAGTCCATTTATATGATTTGATCTTCATAGCAGTTCCGTGGTAAAAAGTAGATAGCATTAGCCACATGCAACCCGTAGCTTAAAGTCTGAGAGAGGTTAAATAATGCCAGAGTCATGCCCCTGATAAATTGTTCAGTCAGGATTCAAAGTCAGTTCTATCTGATTTCTAAACTTAACCTTTGTTCACTGCCCCATGAAACTGGATTTGCAATTAAGAATAGTAATAATAATAAATGTTATTTTTCCAGTGCTTATTATATACTAGCTTATTCTAAGCACTTTTCTGATTAGATCATTTCGTCCACGCAACAACATACATACACTTATGAGTCTGCTTTGGCCGATGAAGACACATAGGAACAGTGAGATTGCCTTGCCCTGTGCAGAAGTGGTAGGCAGAGCTGAGCTAGGGCCCAGCAGCTGGCTTCAGAGTCTGCAGTCTTCTCCATATGCCATACGTGTTTCCCTCAGAACTTTAAAAATATGCTTTGGTGCTTACAGTCCAGCTGCAACAAGTCAAGTCCCTTAGAATGGTCTCCAAGTGTACGTAAGGACCTAGGAAAGCAAATCCAGAGAGCACTGCCTTGGCATCCAGGGAAGAGAGGTCAGCATTCCCGATGAGGAAGAGTGTTAAATGAGATGACGACCGAAAGTGATCCCAATGGGCACCTGTCTGCAGCCACTGCCCACGGGGTGTGGGAGAGGGACTGGGCAGCAGATAAAAGGATTGCGTTCAGAGTCAGGATGGTGTCAAGGCACGCAGTCATTTGATGTTGCTAGCAGTGAGCAGAGGGCTAGAACTTTCCTGGAATTGGAATTTCTGGGGCAGACACAGCAAAAAGTTACAAGGCAGGAGAAGCTTGAGGGTTCTAGGAGAGAAAACATGGACCATTGTCTAGACCAGAGAAGAAAGTAAATCTGGGAGCAAATGGGGAGAATGGTGCTTTTTACTTAAAATAAAACTATTGAACCTTAATGTGACAGAATGGGTGTTATACTCTATTAGTTGATCATATATGGAGAGCATCGAAGGCAATTGATATAATGTGCTGTTACTGTGGGTTGAGTATAATGGAAAAGCAGATTAAGTGAGTTGGTAAAATCCTTAGGATTCAAGGCACACCTACATTTAGTTAGCAGGTAAAATGGTGTAACTTTTCTGAGGCTAATTTACCAACATCTGCCTATGGAAATCACCAATAGTCCTTTGACCCAGAAAATAGTTGTTCATGCACGGAACATAAAAAGAAGTTACTTCAGCAAGTCTTTTGATTTGTTTTTTGTCTTTTTACTAACTGCAATGTATTTTGTACCTGTTTATTATATTGATTTAGATAAATAAAAAATTCTAACTTCTTTATTCGTAGTGAACCTTTTATACTGTATGAATATTTAACTCCTCTGCATAGATAACTGAGAATATCACATTGGAAAAATATGTAAGGCTTCTTTGGTTTTGAGAGTGTCCATCTTGTTAACCATGTGCCACAAAGTTAAATAAATCTCTTTCTTTTTCAGACAACGAAGTGTTTTTGCTTATAGACCAAATCATTGAATCAACTTCCCAAAAGATGGAAAATGTTTATAAAACTCCTAAGCCACTTATTCTGAAATCCGATAGGGCAACAAACAATGTGGAGAGGCATGCTCCAAGGACCAGGGTTAGACCTGTCAGTTTGCCTGTAGATAGACTTCTTCTTGTAGGTCCTCCTCATGAGAGACATGGCAGAAATATGGGAAATGTAAATTCAGACAAGTCCTGCAAGAATCCTGCCTTTGAAGGAGTTAATAGAAAAGACACCCCCACCACTGTTTGTTCCAAATTCAATGGCTTTGACCAGCAAACTTCAGAAAAAACTCAGGACAAACAGTATGAACAAAACAACATTACTGCCAAGACTGCAATGATTGTACCCAGTGCACTCCAGGGAAAAGGAGTGACGACGAGCATCAGGATCAGTGGGGACCATTCCCTCAGTGCCACTGAGCCCAGTAAGCCACATACAGAGCCAATCAGGTCAGCAAGAGAGGTGACAGAGAGACGGTCCTCTGATTCCTACCCTCTCGCTTCTGTCAGAGCACCCAGAACACTGCAGCCGCAACACTGGACAACATTTTATAAACCACATGCTCCCACCAGCAACGTCAGGGGGAGTGAAGAGAAAGTGGCGTCGCCCTCTGGAGCAGCTGCTCCTGGCACAGCTGCCCAGGGACACATGGTGAAATCAGTTCACGACTTGGACACTGCAACAGCTTGTCCTGGGCACCCAATTAGTCAGCCTAAGGAGAACTGTGAGGGGCATGGCTTGCCTGATGTGAACCCAGCATGTCAGAGACCAAGGCTAAAACGAATGCAACAATTTGAAGACCTTGAAGATGAAATCCCACAATTTGTATAGAGTTGTAAGAATTCAGAAAAAAATTTCTTTTATTGTTGTTTTGTTTTATGGTATTGTGTTTGTTTTGTGCGAGAATGTTTGATGGGGTCCCCTTTGTATAGGATTGCCAATTCATAGATTTTCCTTTTTGTTGTTGTGTATTATCCTCTGTTGGTCATACCGAATGGCAGAATGTTTTGATAGGGCTACATTTGTGCCTCACTGGAATTGTCTTTAAAGTCTGAAATTTAAAGTTATGAATAAAATGGGTAGATTCATATTTTTTAAAATTCAGTTGATTTTCCCCATAAAATGGTCCATTTAAAATGCCTAATATCCCTAATATATGATATAGTTCTCAATTAATAGGTGCAGTTGGGGAAAATCAGCTTTATTTTTTGGTGTGAAACTAAGTGCTTATTTATAAAAGGAATGTTTCTGAATGTAAGTGCCTAAAAGATCTTTGTTTGGTATGAATATGTTGTTTTCACACAATTTTATAGGCATGTTTGACCATTTGTGCTTTTAATGGTATATATGTAAACTTTTACTTTTCAGTTGGCAATTCACTTAACTTTTTAATATGTGCATGATTGCCAAAAGGCTTGCAAATCTGTATTTAATTAAATCGCAAATCTGCAAATTAATTAATTGCCAGTTTTTACATGTGGTAGTCAATTAAATTGTGCAAAGAAAATGCACTTAAACCTATTTCTAAATTATATAGTTCAGTTACATCTTACTCTGCTTTAGGCAGTTTTAATACATTTGATAGTTTTCACCCCTTGGCTTTGTTCTACATAAACTTATTTTTTTCAATAGTTCTGAACTTTTTGGTATTTTATAAATGGTCCCAAAAAATGCCTGTTCCTTTCTAAATTATATAGTTCAGTTACATCTTACTCTGCTTTAGGCAGTTTTAATACATTTGATAGTTTTCACCCCTTGGCTTTGTTCTACATAAACTTTTTTTTTTCAATAGTTCTGAACTTTTTGGTATTTTATAAATGGTCCCAAAAAATGCCTGTTCCAGAAGTTTTTTAATTCAGTGCATTTCTTTTTGATATTGTCTGGGTTTTATTAAAATCATTCCTTTTGTATGAAATGTTTTGATGTATGAATCATTGTATATTCTTGTTCTACCTGGACTGTCGATCATTGAAAATGTGTATTTCATCTGAATCAAGCAAAGATGTATTTAAGTTGATTCTGAGGGTACAGTTCAATATGCCTCATTGTTTGGAATTTGAGAGAAGGTGTAGATCTGTTTCATTTATAAAATTCTCAGTTTTTAGAAGTAGTAAATTCCTGTTATTTTCTAGGTTTCATCATTTTGGATATAAAAGGGACAAAAAAATAAAACAGCCTCTTTTTGTATATGTGAATTATATTTCTAGTAAATGCTTTTGTATGGCCATGTTATATTTGATTAAAAATATATATATATTAACTTGTTAAATTATTTCAAGTTCTCATGGTTTATCTGTTGCTTCTTAAGGGATGAAACTTTAAAGTCATTTGGGCTCATACATCCTTTGACTACAATATGCAATATATTTTTTGGGAAGTTGTTTTATAGTTTTGTGTGACTTAATGGACTTGGGAGAAATGAGTAATTAGCCCTTTTGTGCTAAAGTCTTGTTTTTAGTTCTCACTGCACAAAATATAAAAGAATTCATACTGCCATGAAAACCTAAAAAGATAATTAGAGCCAACATGTATTGAGCCCTCTCTGTGTGCCAGGAACTTTGCTAAGTACCTACATAAATTATTTCCTTTCAAGTTCTCAGCAACCTATAATGGGTGGGTAAGCAGGGAAACTGAGTTTATAGATGAGGAAATTGAGCTTTAGTTAAATGACACGCTTCTAAGTTCCATAGGTGTAATAGGCAGAGTCATATCTCAAACACCGGGCTGTCAGATTTTGATGGTTGGTGCTCTTAATGACTATGTGATTATTAAATGTTTTTTTATTGTGGTGAAATACCCATAACATAAAATATACTGTTTGAACCAGTTTTAAGTGTATTTATAGTTCAGTGGCATTTAAGTATATTCACATTGTTCTTCAATCACGATCAGCTATCCATCTCCAGAACTACTTCATCATGTTATACTAAAATGTAGAAATTATACTTTTAATCTCTCTTAGTTTTTTTTAATATGTGGAAATAACCCAGTCAAAGAACATATCATGTAATAAACTGGCCTATTTCCCTTCACTTAAACCTCACAAGTGAGAGTTCTACTTTTGGGTCCTTTCTGCCTTTAGGGCACCCTAGCATTTTGTCCAGCTGAGATCCATCAGCCTGTAGATGCTTTCTAGTTTCCTGAGGGCAGTAGGTAAATATTTCCTGAAAAGAGGTTGCCGTTTCTAGAGTACCCACAGGATGCACTGTGCCTTGCTCCCCAATAATGTGGTGGAAGCAATTGATCTGGAAGTTGTTTATGACACATAGAAAGAGCTGTGAGCAGAGGGCACGGGCAGCAGTGGGGAGTACTTTCATAGCTGCCAGACCATGAGAGAGCTTTATGGAAAGCATAGTGTTCAAGTTTCTGAAGGGTTGATCATAACTTCCCTAGGTAAGTAGGTTTTACTTCCTTAGAACTGAGCCAGAATTTATGAGCATTTAAAATTACTTTTAGTGTACCTTAGGCAATGTATTTCTTTTGATACAGAGATGAAGACGATATGATACCTGCAAGAGACTTGTTGCCTAGTGATCTTACAAGCAAATAGAACTGCACCTCCCTTCCTTGGGTGATTTAATTTAAAGATGGTACTATGGCTACACTATTCCCAGCCATGATTGGGCTGCTTACAGTATTTGTACAACTATAAACATCTCTTTAGATGACAACCATTGTGTATTTTTAATTAGCTATAGTCAGTGTAATTCTCTGGGTTTTTTCCTAGAGGCAGAAAATTATTTTGACGTGTTGATATGACTATATGCAGATAATTGAGTTAACATATAGAGTTTAGCAAAGTTACTACATTCACAATCAGTATTCAAAAGTCAGTTGTGTTCCTGTATATTAACAGCTAAGAGAAATGAAAGTTTTTAGAAAGATCTCTTCAACAATAGCATAAAAAATTGAAATATCTAATAACAAACCTGACAAAAGACGTACAGGATCTTCATGGAGAAAATTTTAGACCATATCAAGAGGAATTTAAGGTGATCTTACATAAATGGAGCACTCTATAATGTACAGATTCTCCTGACTTACGATGTGGTTACATCCTGATAAACCCCGCTGTAAGTTGAAAATATAGTTAGTCGAAAATGCATTTCATACACTCATCCTACTAAAGATCATAGCCTAGCCTAGCCTAGCCTACCTTAAATGTGCTCGGAACACTTTCTTTAGCCCACAATTGGGCAAAATCATCTAACACAAAGCCTATTTTATAATAAAGTGTTGCATGTCTTATGTAATAAGAACACTACTGAAATCGAAAAACAAAATTGTTACATGAGTACCATCATTAAGTTGAAAAATCGTTATGTCGAAGCATCGTAAAACAGATTGTGCATGGATTGGAAGCCTCAACATTATAAAGATGTTCATTTACCTTACATTTATTTATAGCTTCAATGTAATTGCAACCAAAATATTTTTTGAACCGTTTGAAAGTAAGTTGCAGATATGATACCCCATTACCTCTACTTTAATGTGTATTTCCTTATAACAAGGATGCTTCCTACATAAATAACCATAGTACAACCATCAAACTCAGGAGATTAACACTGGCATAATGATGTCTGATCCACAGACTGCATTCAAGTTTTTCTGACTGCCACAGTGATATTCCTCTCCATCGCAGCATTCCAACCCAGGATCACATGGTGCATTTAGTTGTACTATCTCTTGTCTCCTTCAATCTGGAACAGTTTTTCAGTCTTTTCTTTCACAACCTTAACACTTTTGAGAAGTATAAGTCAGTTTGTACTTCACTCAGTTTGGGTTTATCTAATGTTTCCTCATGATTAGATTCGGAATATACATTTTTGTCAGAAATGCCACAGAAATGATACCATATTCTTCTCAGTGTATCATGCCAGAAGGAACACTGTCAATTCGTCCCATTCCTGGTGATGTTAACTTTGATCACTTGGTTAGGATAGTGTCTACCAGGTTTCTCTATTGTAAAGTTAATAATTAAAAAGTACTTTGTGAGGAGATTCTTAGAGACTTTGTAAAATGCCCTGTTTCTCAGCAAATTGTCAGCAACTAGTTGGAGTCCATTGAAAAATTTTGCCTGAATCAATTACTATTTTGGTTGCCACATGGTCAGACCATGGTTGCTTCTGCTTTGGTTGGTATCCTACTGTAAGGAAGAGCTGTCCCTTTTCCATTTGTTCATCCATTTATCAAAATGGATGCATGGATTCCTACTTTATTCAGTAGGTTACAAAATATTGTCATTTATCTTCATGGTGAAATTTTCCCAGATTTGGTTTGTAGGGGTCTTCAAACTGGCATCTATGTCCCTTTGACATGTCCTCATTATTTTGGAGGCTCTTCCTTAATTTTTGGCACATCAAGGTGTTGCAAGCTCCTCTTGTACTTTTCCCTATGCCCTACCCCAAGTCTAAATAAAGTTACTCATTTTTCCAAGGAGCCCTGGTTCCTTTAAACAGAGGATGATATATGGAAACCAAGATCTGAGTAGAGCTCAATGCTGAGAAGTCATTTGTTTTAAGCCCTAATGGTTTTTCAAAGAAAAACGTTTGTACGCACGCATGCAGACATACACACATCTATACGTACTTATGTATATTGAAAACTTTGAGTTCACATTGATGCCTGTGATTCTAATTAAATACTTTTGGGTTTAATCTAGTCTTTCCCCTTCCATGTTTGTAATTCCCTTCTCTCGTAGCAACCTGGCCCCCAAACACTAAATAAGTTATTTATTCACCCTCCCTCCCTCCCTCAACCTCTTGACAATGCCAGCTGCTGCCTCGTCCCACGAAGTCCCAACATGCCGGGTAAATCCCCAGTCAGAGCTGCACTGGTCCTGACCACACCGATCCCTAACACGCCAGGTGAATGCCAGCTGCTGCCTCGTCCCACGAAGTCCCAACATGCTGGGTAAATCCCCAGTCAGAGCTGCACTGGTCCTGACCACACCGATCCCTAACACGCCAGGTGAAACTGTCCTCTACCACAGCTGTCTGGAGCATGCCAACTGAATCCTTGACCCCAGTGATGCCAGTCCTGAGAAGGCCATTGGAATCCTAGGCTCCTATCATCTGGCCAGAAGGAAGAGACAAAGTCACAAACTCTTGATAATGAACAATTATTGAATATTTATTAAATTTACTAGGGGATATTTAAAAATGAATGGTTATATATATTTACCAGAAATACTTAAACATAGAAATATTTACAAAATTAATAGGAAATGTTATGATTTTGCTCTCCTTTTGGTCTCAGCTGTAATACAAAGAACTTTTAAATATTATTAATACTTCCTGTAATAACTAAACTGTATCATGTATAATGCTGTTTTCTAATGTCTTTACACTCAATTTACTCTGCATACATAAGATTAGCATACTTTTCAGAAAATAGAGTAAAAGACTAATTGGCCATGTTTCTGAGCAACGAGTTTTATTTGGGTTCGTCTTCAGCTTTTAAGTCAACAGAAATGTGCTCGGAACACTTTCTTTAGCCCACAATTGGGCAAAATCATCTAACACAAAGCCTATTTTATAATAAAGTGTTGCATGTCTTATGTAATAAGAACACTACTGAAATCGAAAAACAAAATTGTTACATGAGTACCATCATTAAGTTGAAAAATCGTTATGTCGAAGCATCGTAAAACAGATTGTGCATGGATTGGAAGCCTCAACATTATAAAGATGTTCATTTACCTTACATTTATTTATAGCTTCAATGTAATTGCAACCAAAATATTTTTTGAACCGTTTGAAAGTAAGTTGCAGATATGATACCCCATTACCTCTACTTTAATGTGTATTTCCTTATAACAAGGATGTGAATGAATATGGCCCTGAAGTGTTAAAAATCAGGACATAGACTGTAAGTTTGGAAAGATCTTATTTATGATGGGAAGCGCAGAGCCTGGCATATGATAGTTGCTGTCTGCTAAATTAATTCTCTGTGTATCATTTCATTTCATATTAGAAATTTGCTTTCTGAGATCTTTTTCTAGCAAAATCAAAACTTTTCTGAATCCAACTATTTTCCTCAAAGTTGTGAGTTCATCTAGTCAATTGCCAAACAAACCAGTAGAACATGTTGTAATTCACATAGGAGAATAGGAGAGTGAATCAAGGCCTCTGGATTCACCATCTAGGTACACATACATAAATAATTTAGTAATTCAGATTCAGTGAGAGGGTTTTTTTTAATATAATTTGTAGAGAGCTTTATAGTTTGTAAAATACATGTATATACATCCATATGATCTTCATCATCACCCTGAAAAGTAAAAATGGCTGATAATAAATGGATTTGAGGACAGTTCGAGGAGTCCTCAAAAAGTTATGAAAGGCTTTATATCATCTTTTAATTCCTGAATGAGAGTTTAAAATGATGTTTTGTTTTAAAACTGGATCATAAATGTAGAGTGTATAAGTGCATATGTGTAATTTTAAGAATAATTACAAAATGAACTTCCATTTGCCCCCAATCCCCTTAACAGGATGTTAAGGAGTCACCAGGGCACCCCTCCATGATCACATGCCTGTCTCTTCCCCTACCAGGCATAACCACTATCTTTAATTTTATGTTAATCATTCCCTGGCTTTTTTTTTTTTATTTGCTACTTACATATTGTTTCATTTTGTCTGTTTTTTGGACCTTGTGCAAGTGGAATCATTGATTCTTTTGTGACTTGTTTGTTACATTCAACATGTTTTTGAAATTGCTCCATGTTGATTTTTGTAACATTTTTTCCTTTTTTNGGGTAAATCCCCAGTCAGAGCTGCACTGGTCCTGACCACACCGATCCCTAACACGCCAGGTGAAACTGTCCTCTACCACAGCTGTCTGGAGCATGCCAACTGAATCCTTGACCCCAGTGATGCCAGTCCTGAGAAGGCCATTGGAATCCTAGGCTCCTATCATCTGGCCAGAAGGAAGAGACAAAGTCACAAACTCTTGATAATGAACAATTATTGAATATTTATTAAATTTACTAGGGGATATTTAAAAATGAATGGTTATATATATTTACCAGAAATACTTAAACATAGAAATATTTACAAAATTAATAGGAAATGTTATGATTTTGCTCTCCTTTTGGTCTCAGCTGTAATACAAAGAACTTTTAAATATTATTAATACTTCCTGTAATAACTAAACTGTATCATGTATAATGCTGTTTTCTAATGTCTTTACACTCAATTTACTCTGCATACATAAGATTAGCATACTTTTCAGAAAATAGAGTAAAAGACTAATTGGCCATGTTTCTGAGCAACGAGTTTTATTTGGGTTCGTCTTCAGCTTTTAAGTCAACAGCTAACAAATAGTAGCCATACATCACATGAAAACCTACCTCAGGTTTCTGGATGTGGTCCTGCCCACTCGTTACAGGATATTGTAAGTCTTCCTAATAGTGTTGAAGTGAATTGGAAAGGAGAGATGGCATCACAGTGTGAATAGACCAGTGGGCTTTTCACTGTGTAGGCAGGGCTGATTGAGTGACTGAGTGAATATGGCCCTGAAGTGTTAAAAATCAGGACATAGACTGTAAGTTTGGAAAGATCTTATTTATGATGGGAAGTGCAGAGCCTGGCATATGATAGTTGCTGTCTGCTAAATTAATTCTCTGTGTATCATTTCATTTCATATTAGAAATTTGCTTTCTGAGATCTTTTTCTAGCAAAATCAAAACTTTTCTGAATCCAACTATTTTCCTCAAAGTTGTGAGTTCATCTAGTCAATTGCCAAACAAACCAGTAGAACATGTTGTAATTCACATAGGAGAATAGGAGAGTGAATCAAGGCCTCTGGATTCACCATCTAGGTACACATACATAAATAATTTAGTAATTCAGATTCAGTGAGAGGTTTTTTTTTAATATAATTTGTAGAGAGCTTTATAGTTTGTAAAATACATGTATATACATCCATATGATCTTCATCATCACCCTGAAAAGTAAAAATGGCTGATAATAAATGGATTTGAGGACAGTTCGAGGAGTCCTCAAAAAGTTATGAAAGGCTTTATATCATCTTTTAATTCCTGAATGAGAGTTTAAAATGATGTTTTGTTTTAAAACTGGATCATAAATGTAGAGTGTATAAGTGCATATGTGTAATTTTAAGAATAATTACAAAATGAACTTCCATTTGCCCCCAATCCCCTTAACAGGATGTTAAGGAGTCACCAGGGCACCCCTCCATGATCACATGCCTGTCTCTTCCCCTACCAGGCATAACCACTATCTTTAATTTTATGTTAATCATTCCCTGGCTTTTTTTTTTTTATTTGCTACTTACATATTGTTTCATTTTGTCTGTTTTTTGGACCTTGTGCAAGTGGAATCATTGATTCTTTTGTGACTTGTTTGTTACATTCAACATGTTTTTGAAATTGCTCCATGTTGATTTTTGTAACATTTTTTCCTTTTTTTAAAAACTACTGTGAAGTATTCCATTGAATGAATATATAAAAATGTCTTGTTTGTCCCACTGTTGATGGGTATATATTGCTTCCAGTTTTTGGTTTTTGCCACTATGAAAGATGCTGTATTAAAAACTTAACCTTTACTTTTTCTTTCTTTCACTCTTTTTTTTAAACAAATCAGCTTTGTGGTTATCATTTAATCTTTACCAAGGCAGGTTTCTTAACTGCCTTTTACAAACAAGCAAATAGACGTCAAAGAGGTTATATAACTTACTGTAGATTATATTGCTAATAAAAAAGGGTGATAGGACTTGAACTCAAGTGTCTTTATTACAAATTCTGTCTCATTTGTGAATTCTTTCACATTAATTTTTAATCCAGAGACTGCCATAAATGATATGCTTTCAGGCTATATTTTTTCTTTCTAGCTACTAGGATACTGAAGTTTAGGGTTATTACATCCCAACTGCAAGGTCATTTTTAGTGTTCGTATGTAAAAGTTTATTCATTTAGTTAAAACCTTTGCATCTAAAATTGCTGAAGTTTTTCTGGGTTATAGTTAAATTTTGTAGGATAAACTTTATTAATAATGAAAGAACAACATAGCAGATTTCAGAATTAACAAATCCACCCCTCCACCCTCTTTCCCAGAAGAACAGCTTGGAAAACAATGCTGTACTGGAGATCTGAGGAAGCTTTAAGCATAGAAAGACTAGGGCTTGAAGGAGATCACTTATCTTCTACTCGTAATCAGGAAAAGGGTCAGCAATCCAGGTGAGAAATAGGCACTAAATTAAGCCATCATCTGTGTGGATGGTGACCTAAATTCCGATTTATTTTTAGGAACATAATTGACGGGGATTAGTGACCCATTGTGAGTGTGGAGTTGGGCAGAGTAGAGAAAGTGAAACAACCTGGGAGCCTGGGGACATAATAGCTCTCTTCACATATCATAAGTGGAAACAAAGGATTAAAGTTAAATGTCTTGTTTGCTCCTTGGGGCAGAAGGAGATCCTGTGACTAGGAGTTAAAGGTTGGCAGATTTCATCTTAGTACTCTACAAGGAAGCCATTTGTGATTAGAACTGTTTTTAAATGCATTATCTTGTGATTTGGTGAATTTCCCAAAACTGGGAAAGTGTTCAAGACAGAAACTAAATAACCATCTACTAGGATTATTATTGCATAGAAAATTGGTAGGGATAATCTTTTTAGTACTTTCAAGATCTAATCTTAAGATTTTATGCCTTTGAATTTAAAGTGAAAGAAATGTTTCTAGGTGCTGGAAAACCTAAAATCACTCCATTAAGCAATTTCAGTATTTCCATTATGTTACTGTTATTAAAATCAGCAAGGGCCGGCCTGGTGGCGCACTCGGTAGAGTGCAGCGCTTGGGAGTGCTGCGGCGCTCCCGCCGAGGGTTCGGATCCCATATAGAGACTGGTCCGCTCACTGGTTGA
>NW_007729848.1:116267-118142 GCF_000696425.1 Galeopterus variegatus
GGGGGGGGCGGATAAAAGTGTCAATCCAAATTTTATGTAGAATAAAAATATACTTCAGAAATGAAGGTGAAATATAGGTGTTTTCAGACAAACAAAAAAGAGAATTAGTAGCCAGCAGGCACACAATAATCAAAATTCTGAAAGGAAGTCAATGCAGAAGGAAAATAATGCTGGATAGAAACACAGAAATGCAGGAAAGAATGACGACTTCTAGAGAAGGTAAATATAAAGTAATATACACAAAACAATGCTAATAATGTGGAGTATAAAATTTATGTAGAATTAAAGAACATGACAACCAAAATGGAAAAGGCAAAGCAATTGGAGTTAAAGTATTAAAGTCCTAACATTATCAAGGAAATGGTAAAAGTAATAATTTGTGTTAAATTTAATCAAGGCATATGTTGTAATATCAAGAAGAATAAGTTAAAGGAGAGGAAAATGAGATACTTGTGTAATCCAAAAGAAGCAAGATTGAAAAAAACAGATAAACAANCAAAGCAATTGGAGTTAAAGTATTAAAGTCCTAACATTATCAAGGAAATGGTAAAAGTAATGATTTGTGTTAAATTTAATCAAGGCATGTGTTGTAATATCAAGAAGAATAAGTTAAAGGGGAGGAAAATGAGATACTTGTGTAATCCAAAAGAAGCAAGATTGAAAAAAACAGATAAACAAAACAGTGAGGCACATAGAAAATAAATAGCGTGATGGTAGATATAAACCGTAAATCAGTAATTAAATGAAAATTGACTAAATACTCCAAGTAATGAACTAATGTTGTTGGACTAGCACAAAACAAAAAACCTATCTACATCCTCTTTACAAGAGACCCACCTTAAATAAGGGTGCACAGAAAGTACAAGGATAGAAAAAGATATACCTTGTAATTACTAATGGAAAAACAGATTTTCAGTCAAGAAGCATTACTGGAGATAAAGAGGGATGTTCCATAAGATGAGGAAGTAAATCTACCATGAAGATTTTACAATTCTAAACAACATTGTTTCAAAATATATAGGGCAAAAATAGACAACTAAAAGGAAAAACAGACAAACTCACAATCGTAAGTTACTTATACATACCTCTGAGCAAACAAACAAAAAAATAGTAAAAATATAGATATGAAGAACACAATTAACAAACTTGACCCAACCTGTAGAGAGCACTATCAACAATGACAAAATTCCTATTTCATCTAAGTCTCTATTCAAAATTTACCAAAACTGACAATAAGCAGGCCATAAAGAAAGCCTCAAAACATTTCAGAGGATTGAAATAATTCAAAATCTGCTCTCTGACCTCAGGGAAATTATGCTAGAAAACTAACAAAAGATAACTAGAAAATCCTCAACTGCTGCAAAATTAAAACAGAACACGCTTCTAAATAATCCGTGGATCAAAGAAGAAATAACAGGCATTAGAAAATATTTTAAACTGAATGATAAAGATGTGCTATATCAAAAATTGTGGGCTGCGGCTAAAGCAATGCTTAGAAATTTATAGCCTTAACTGCATGTATTAGAGAAGTTGAAAGGTTAAAATCAAGCTTCATCTCAAGAAGCAAGCATAGCAAATCAAACCTAGAGAATGTAGAAAGAAGGAAACACTGAAAATTTGAGCAGAAATCAGTGAAATAAAAAACGGAGTTAAAGCAAAACAATAAAGCTACAAGCTGTTTCTTTGGAAAGATTAAGAAAATTGATAAACCCCTGGTAAGACTTAACAATTTAAAAAAGAGGAAAAAATAGCATCAGGAATGAAAAAGAATATTACTAGTGACTCTACAAACATCGAAAAGATATGATAATATAATGAACAATTGAACACCAATTTGAAAATTTGAATAAGAACAAAATTAAAAACAAAAAATTA
>NW_007729848.1:118707-120549 GCF_000696425.1 Galeopterus variegatus
AACGGAGTTAAAGCAAAACAATAAAGCTACAAGCTGTTTCTTTGGAAAGATTAAGAAAATTGATAAACCCCTGGTAAGACTTAACAATTTAAAAAAGAGGAAAAAATAGCATCGGGAATGAAAAAGAATATTACTAGTGACTCTACAAACATCGAAAAGATATGATAATATAATGAACAATTGAACACCAATTTGAAAATTTGAATAAGAACAAAATTAAAAACAAAAAATTAAACTGACAAAATAAATAGAAAATCTGGGAGTTGTGCCTATTACTGGAAATTGAATCAGTTATTTAAAACCTTTTCTCAAAGAAAATGTAAAGCCTAACCAGTGAATTCAAGATAGAAAGAAAAAAAAATTCAAGAAAAAAATTATCCCAATTTTATGCAAATTCTTCAGTAAATAGAAAAAGGGAATATTCCCAAACTTGAAGTCCATCTTTACTTTGATAAGAAAACCTGACAAGCACAACACAATATATATAAAAAAAAATATATGTATATAAAGTAGCAATATATAGAAAGGATAGTATATTACTACCAAGTAAGATTAATTCTCCCTGTATGCAAAAGTGGTTTAACATTTGAAAAATAATCATTGTAATTTGTCACAATTTTTTTAAAGGAAGAAAAATATAATTATCTCAATAGATGTTAAAGTTTTAAAAGGATTTGATAAAATTCAACACCCATTTATGATTACAGAAAAAAAAGAAAAAAAAAACTCTTAGCAAACTGTGAATAGAACTTCTCTAAATTGATGGAGATACAATCTTCACCAGATTATTTAGTGGTAAAATATTGAAAGTTTTGGTCCTGATATCAGGAATCATACAAGGATACCTACAATCACTACTTCTATTCAACATTTTATTAGAGATTCTGCCATGCCATAAGGCAAGAAAAAGAAATGAAAGGCATAAAGATTGGAAAGGAAGAAACAAAATAGTCATTATTTGCAAGTGATATAATTATGTGCATAGAAAATTCAAAAGAGGTTATGAACTATTAGAATTACCAGGTGAATTTAGAAAAAAATACTCCTTAAAATTTAGTATTCAAAAGTCACTTATATTTAAATACTAACACCAAATAGAAAATGAAATTTATGAAATTATACCACTTAAAATAACATCAAAACACCAAATAACTATGAAATCTAAGAAGAGATGTGTGGAGATGTATATTTCTACACTGAAACACACTGGAATTTTTGATGAAAATTAAAGAACTACATAAACGGAAGAACATACCATTTTTGTGGATCAGAAGATTCAATATTATGAAGTCAGCAGTCACTTCCAAATTGAGGTATACATTCAACTCAGTCTTACTTATTCTTGTGAATTTTTTACAAATGTGTGGTTTAAGTTTCTTTTGTATAGACTATCTCATAATCCTCAGAGAGGCAAAGTAGGTATTTTGAACTCTCCCTTAGTGAGAGGGTAACTTGTTATAGGTTTTACAGCTACCAGGAGAAAAAAGTAGCACCTGAACCACATGTCTTTGCTATAAATTATTTCTTACTTAGACATTCTTTCTTCACTTATATCAAAGACTGATCCAGTCCTATTCTACCTGGCTACCCTCCTTCCTACTAAGATCTCTATGCTTGGGAAATACATACAAATCTTTTCATGAACTTTTTGAAGTACATTCATATACTATAGTATTTAACTCACCTCAAACCCTAAGTCCTTTCCTTAAAAAAGTCATGCTACATATTACTGATTTTTTTTATCAATTTAAATAAATCCGTCGAATTTAAAGTCAGAAAATTTTTTCCCACATGTCACTGGGGTTTGTAGACTGATTATTACAGCTACTTTGTCCCCTCCTC
>NW_007729848.1:121067-124120 GCF_000696425.1 Galeopterus variegatus
GCGGGAGCGCCGCCGCGCTTCCCAAGTGGCGCACCAGCACAGTGCGCCACCGGGCCGGCCCTTTTCATGAACTTTTTGAAGTACCTTCATATACTATAGTATTTAACTCACCTCAAACCCTAAGTCCTTTCCTTAAAAAAATCATGCTACATATTACTGATTTTTTTTATCAATTTAAATAAATCCGTCGAATTTAAAGTCAGAAAATTTTTTCCCACATGTCACTGGGGTTTGTAGACTGATTATTACAGCTACTTTGTCCCCTCCTCTAAACAAGCTCCATTCAAGGAACACCCTGGAAATGTGACTGTAAATATTTAACTGAATGTTTGTGATTAGCTTTGTAAAAACAAAATGGTTCTAGCCAGCCCGAGAAATTAACACCCAATCTGGAGAAAGTCCTAAGTTATTTGGGATGCTATGAGACTTCCTGTGATAAAGATATAAATTTTCTAGCATAAGGGAGTTGGGTGCGTTGTGTTGGCTACAAATTCTTTTGGTTACTTATCAAATAGGTCTTTTCTTTCCTCACTACTTCCCTCTGTTTTAAGTTTGATGTAAAGGGGGGTTGTTTAAAGCTTATAATCTTGTTTGGTCTAAGGTCTTATCTGATAAGGCTCCTCATAAAATAATGCGCCCAGTGCTGTTCAGGGTTTCCTCAATGATATCATACTCCCTAGAACCACATTGAAGTCATCATGGGTCAGGTTACATTTGAAGTATATGTGTAATAATTAAGCATATAATTTAAGAAGAATGTAGATATATATACCTGTTGGCAATGATGATAGAACACTAAAGACTTTTTCAAGAACTATTAAGGAACTATAATTGACAGGATTTTAGTGACCTATTGTGAATGTGGAATTGGAAAAGGTGAGGCTTGGACAAGGTAGGGAAGGACCAGAATCTGGAAACTGGGTCACATGATAAATGGGTGAAGACCTAGGGATGACTTGTCTGGGAAAGAAGAAGTTTGGGGACAAGACAACTCTCCCCAAGTATTGGAAGTGGAAAAGAATTAAAGTTAGGGTGCTTATTTGCTCCTTTGGTCAGAAATATGACCAAAGACTGGGGTAAAGGAAGCAGATTTCTGCTCAATGTAAGGAAGCCATTTTACAATTAGAATAGTTTTAAAATGAAACATGTGACCTTGTGATTTCTCAGTCATTGAGGACACACTCAAAGCAAAAACCAGATTACCACTGTCTTAGTCTATGCCTGCTGCTATAACAAAATACCACAGTCTGGGTAATTTACAAACAACAGAAATTTATTTCTCACAGTTCCAGAGGCTGGGAAGTCCAAGATCAAGGCCCTAGCAGATTTCATATCTGGTGAGAGATCACTCTGCTTTCAAGATGGTGTGTTGTTGCTGCATCCTCCGTGGTGGAAGGCAGAAGGGCAAAAGGGGACAAACGCCGTGTGAAGCCTCTTTTATAAGGCACTAATCCCATTCACGAGGGCTGAGCCCTCATGACCTAATCATCTCCTAGAGGCCCCACCTCTTAATATTATCACACTGGACTATTAAGTTTTCACATATGAATTTTGGAGGGTCACTTTCAGACCATAGCAACCACCTTCACGCACGTTGCAGAGAGAAATCCTTTTGGAGAAAGGATGTTGGTTTAAATCCATTTGTAAAGCTTTTTATAATTCTTTTTGTTAAAGCCTTGAGTTAAAGTGAATTCTTCCACTTAGACATAGGTCTGTTTGTAATATCAGCAGGGAGTAAATAAACCTCATTCCTTGTCCAGCTGCTTCCAAATGTGCTTTGATACACCCAGCAGTGTCCCTTGCATCCTGTGGTCTCAGCTGCCCGCCAGGGATCACTGGGCTGTTGTTCCTGGCTCCCAGTCTCCTGTCTTACTAGTAACATAAATGTGATGTTACTATTGTATTGTTGTAGGCAAAGATTTTTGTATATCTCAGAAGGCTTTGGGTTATATTGTATACATTTATTTATAACTTCATACAGCAAGCATTTAATGAATGTTACTATTGTATTGTTGTAGGCAAAGATTTTTGTATATCTCAGAAGGCTTTGGGTTATACTGTATACATTTATTTATAACTTCATACAGCAAGCATTTAATGACAACGTGTGCCATCAATATGCCTGGTAATGTAGACAAAGCTGCAATTTAAAAACACCCCCTGTCCTTGTGGAGCTTATAAGCTAATACTATCAGAATTTGGCAGTTAGCTCTCAGTGAGTTCTATTTTCAGATTTATTTGGAAAAGTCAAATTTGGTTAAATATCTTCGGTCTTTCAGGAATAAACAGCAGAATTTCCTTGTAAACAAAGTCTGAGAATAGAAAACAATTTTAAATTGAAGCTAAAATGGTATGGCTTGTATTATTCGAAAAATGTGATCACTCTTTATTTCTATAATTCTATAATGAATAATCAGAGCAGTTTGTCCAAAATTTACTTTTAGGAGACTTTAATTGAAAACTACCACGGCTGTTGTTCCTGGCTCCCAGTCTCCTGTCTTACTAGTAACATAAATGTGATGTTACTATTGTATTGTTGTAGGCAAAGATTTTTGTATATCTCAGAAGGCTTTGGGTTATACTGTATACATTTATTTATAACTTCATACAGCAAGCATTTAATGTCAACGTGTGCCATCAATATGCCTGGTAATGTAGACAAAGCTGCAATTTAAAAACACCCCCTGTCCTTGTGGAGCTTATAAGCTAATACTATCAGAATTTGGCAGTTAGCTCTCAGTGAGTTCTATTTTCAGATTTATTTGGAAAAGTCAAATTTGGTTAAATATCTTCGGTCTTTCAGGAATAAACAGCAGAATTTCCTTGTAAACAAAGTCTGAGAATAGAAAACAATTTTAAATTGAAGCTAAAATGGTATGGCTTGTATTATTCAAAAAATGTGGTCACTCTTTATTTCTATAATTCTATAATGAATAATCAGAGCAGTTTGTCCAAAATTTACTTTTAGGAGACTTTAATTGAAAACTACCATGAATTCCATCTAAAATACGTCTTCTACTGCTGATCTAGATCTGAGCTGTCCAATATAGAGG
>NW_007729848.1:124334-154021 GCF_000696425.1 Galeopterus variegatus
ACTAGACTTCAGAAATTTATGGGTATTTTTTCTAAATTTTTTTTTTTTCCTTTGGGAGCGCTGCCGCGCTCCCACACGGCGCACTGTAGCAGTGCGCCACTGGGCCGGACATTTCTAAATATTTTTTAAAATTTGTTTATTCTTATTATTGATTATACATATTCATGGGGCAAGAACTGACCGTCAGCACCTGTGCCCAAGATGTGGTGAGCTAATGCATGCTATCGGCATGCCCACCACCTCAAAGTGCAATTATTCCCTGTGTGCACCTAAATAGTTTTTGACTGTGGCCTGCCTTCAGTGCATTATGCACACATCCGAGTATGTATGTATATCTTTTGTTTCTTTTAACTGTAACCATTTTATTCACTGCTCTTTTCTGCATGATTTTTTTTTAATTGCAGGAATTCATAGGTGCTGATGAAAACGTCTTCACTGCTACTGCAGTTCGACACACTAGTAGAGCTAAATTCCAATTTATATTTGAAAATAGAACCCAATACGCAGGTACTTGAAAAGTTTGTGGAAAAATGAAATTAAAAGATAATATTAAAAGGAACATCAACAGAGAGCTGGAACTTTCCCAGAACTGGAATTTTTAGGGCGGACACAACAAAAAGGGAATGGGTGTGAGGACCTGAAGATTCTAGATGAGAAAACATGACCATTGTCCAGACTACAGAAGAAGGTAAATCTGGGAGCAAATGCGGAGAATGTTGTTTTTAACTTAAAATAAAACCATTAAACCTTCATGTGACAGAATGGATGTTATACTTTATCAGTTGATCAGATATGGAGAGCGCCTGAGGCACCTGACGTGATGTGCTCTCACTGTCACCGAAGGCAGATTGAGTTGGCAAAATCTTTGGGATTCAGGGCACACCTACATTTAGTTGGTGGGTAAAATAGGGTAACTTTTCTGAGGTGAATTTACCAGTGTCTGCTTATAGAAATCACAGCAGTACTTTGACCAAGCAATTTCACTTCTATGAGTTTATCTTATGGAAATACTCTCTCAAGTTTTCACAAAAGGAATTTAAGAGAAGCAAATTTTTTTGTTTTTCTTAGCTGACAGTGTGTTTTGTAGTTACTACATTAATTTAAATTCACACGCAGACATATATATATTTCATTCAAAGTGCACCTTTCACATAACTTTAGGGATGTGTACTTCTATTGAGTAGGTGAAGGTTTTTGTCTGTTAAGCAGAAAGAAGTATTCACTAATTCCCACATATCTTTTAGATTGAGAATAACTTGTTTTAAAAATTACATAATTTCTCTATCTTTTGAGAGAAGTTTATCTGTCAAGTCAGTCAGGCTTTCTTATTAAAGTGCCACACAAGTCTAGTTTTGGTACATAAAGTGATAATCTCTTTCTTTTCCCTTCCTTCCTTTCTTCTTTCTTTTTCAGATGACATTATATACCTACTTGAAGACCAACAGGTCGAAACATCATTCCTCCCCCAAAATGTAAAATGTCTGTGAAAACCCCTAATTCGCTTTCTCTGAAATTCAGTTGGGAAGCTAGCCACCATGAGTTGTATACTCCAAAGGCAAAAGTAAACACTAGAACTGTAAGTTTGCCTGTATATGGACGACTTTTTGCAAAACCTCCTAATGAAAGTAATAGCAGAAAGTGGGGAAATGTAAACTAAGACAAGTTTTGCAAGTGTTCCACCATAGAATCTGGAATCCATAGAATATTTCCACTTTGCCCCTGGTGAAGCTGTTCAAAGGAGGTTAAATGATTTGGTATAGTCAGAATGTGAACCTAGACCAGTCTGGCTCCTAAGCCCGTGGTTCTTCTATCCCATAATGTAGTGTACGCCACAAAAAATGTTGATCTTAATAAAATAGCTGAGGGTATTGAGAATTTATCAGATCAGGTACTGTTCTAAGCACTTTGCATCTATCTCTTACTCAACACACTTTAGCGAGCTCTCTGTTGATTTACAAGTTTGTGCATCTATGAACTCAATGAAACTAGGCTATTAATTAAATGCCCTTCAAGTTTAGCTTGTAAAAAATTAATTGACATTCATCCTTTTTTCCAGAAAACGTCAGGTTTCTGGCCTTGGACCAAGATATTCTAAAAAAGAAAGAAAATCAGTAAATATCTAAATCTTGCTCAGCTCCAAATTCTTGAGATGCTTTCAGATCACCAAGAACATTGCAGCCCAAACATACAATAGTATTCTATAAGCCTTTTGGATAATACACACGTGATAACATTTTGGGTTTTGAAATCTATACATACAACAAGTTCCATTGATTCTTTGCTCCTGTAAAATGGTCTCTTTTAATCTAAGTTCAATAAAGTACAGTTGTCAAGCTGATAGATGGACTCAGCAACAAGCAGCTTCGCTTTCTAGAGTGGAACCAAGAGCTTAGGTATAGAAACAGTGTTTCTGACTACAATGACCAAAAAGAAAAAAGAAAAAAAACACACCTCTCAAGAATATATTATATGATTGTAAAAAGAGCTGACTGACAGGTTTTTTTTTTTAACAGTTGTCCTCTGTTAAACATAAGCTTTTATTTTCCAAATGACAATTGACAGTGTCATTTTCTATTTTCTGTAATAGTCAAAGGCTAGCACCTAAATTTATATATTTTTATACCAGGATTTTTATTTTTACCAGTTTTTACCAGTGACCATCATCTGGATTGTACAAAGAAGATGCACTAAGGTTCTTTCTGAGTCATGTGGTTTAGTTAAACCTTATTATTTGGATTTTAAAATATGTTGCTAGTTTCTCTTTCAGGACTTGGGCTTGACATATGTGAGTTATATATTTCCAGTCAAATTCAATGCTGACAACTTGAATATTTTCTGTAATGGTGAAAGAAGTTCAGAACTGGATTACAGATTTAAAAATTAAGGAGTTTATACAACAAAGCAGAAATATTGGGAAAGAGATGCACTTTTATTGTTTTAAAACCATCAAACCAAATTTCAAATAATATAACTTCTTTGAACATCACAATTCAAAGACCGGTTTAATTGTATTTCTTTCATCATAAAAAGATACCATATAAAACTGCCAATGATTAAAAATATGGGAATAAAATAAATATAATAAAGTTTAAAACTTTTTCACAATTATATAAAATTTAAAATTTATTAAATATTTATAATATAGCAAATATTTATAACATACATAAGTATATAATACATAATGAAGTATCTTCATTTGATTTATTTAAGCTTGTTTCTGAATAGTTTAGTAAGTCATGTTATTTAGAGTATGATATATGGTTTACAGCAGGGGTCAGCCAGCTATGGCCCATGGGCCAAATCTGGCCTTCCTCTCTTTTTATAAATAAAATTTTATTGGAGCACAATTATGCTTATTGATTTACATATTATCTCTGACTGCTTTCCTGCTACAGCATCAGAGTTGAGTAGTTGGAACAGAGACCCTGCAGACTGGAAAGCCTAAAATATCTCTCTCTCCCTTTACAGAAAAAAGTTTGTTGAACTCTGGATTTAAAGAACAAATCATACCATGAGTTAAATATTTCACTTGATATTCTAGTAAGTGTCTGTTTCACATACAAGAATTCTCTCTTCTCAGTTTTGACTAATATGTCTAAAATAGAACATAAAATAGGCCAAAAGAAACTAAATGTCCTAATATGCATGGAAAAAGAGCCTAAGAGCCCAATATGCACAGTAATACATGCGTGTTATATTCACTTGTACTAAATGTTGCTTTGCATGACCATGTTATAGCTATTATTAGGTATATATAATTTTTGCAACCCATTTCAAGGACTCATGGCTCCTCTGAAATTGTGGTCTTTGAGACTTTATTCAGGTCTGTGAGCCATGCACTTGGTTTTCAACATTCTGAGTCATACTTCCCTTGGCGGCGAGATAAAATACACTTTATGGGAAGTTGTATTATGGTTCTAAATGACATTAAGAACTAAAGGAATCTGAAGAGCTGCCCTTTTTACCCTGAGGCCTTGTTTTTAGTTCTCACTATGTTAAATAGAAAAGAATTACATTGGTTATGGAAACCTAAAGAGAAAATCATAGTAGCTAACATTTCCTAAGCTTCCATAGTGCTATGTACTCTACATACATTCTTTCATTTCATCCACACAGTAAGCTGAAGAAATAGGTTGTTTTATTCCTGCTTTACAAACAAGGAAACTAGGGCTCAATTAAGACTCTTGCCTGAGATCACAGAACCCGCAATTGACAGAGCCGGGACTCACACATAGAGCTGTCAGATTACAAAGTCAAGGCTCTTAATCACTCTCTTACTATTAAATAATAGGTGTTAGGATTTATGCACTTTAAAATACCTTAACTTGAGGTGAAGGATATGTTAATTAGCTTGATTTAATTGTTCCACATTGTATTTATAAATCATAACATCACTTTATACCCCATAAATATATACAATTATAAATTATAATTTTTATATATATTGTCAACTTACAATAAAAAAAATGCCTTCACATGTTTTTTAACATGTTAAGACAACCAAGCCAGAGAATATTATGGAATTATCTGGTAAACTGACTTCTTCGTTTCCCCTCACTGGCAAACCTCAATGGAGTAGCATTCCTTACTCATTCCTTCCTTCTTTCCTAGTCTCCCTTTCCTATTCCCCGACACCCCCAACCTGTACACTCTGAGGCAAGTTGGGAAATCCTGCCCTCGAGGCCTCTGGCATTTCACCCTATTTTCAATCCTCAGCCTGCAGACACTGCCCAGTTTCTAACGTCCAGTACGAAAGTAAAGATGCTGCTATTTCAGCTATGGAATGGCTAGTCTGGAGGGCGACCTACTACACATGGTCAGAGAGATGTGCTGGTGGAAAAGGGCAATAACGTTGAGATCTTACAGGCTCACTGGCCACTGGAAGTCTTGGTGGCTAGCAGGCTGAGGGGAGGGGGCGAGAGGAGTGTCTAGGGGTTTGAAGGTCTCCTCTAGGCAATCTGGCTTTGTGACCTGAAGGCCCGATTACACAGATGTAAAGGCATCTAAAACTGTTTCTTACAGTGCACATTGAGGCAATGAGTATTTATGGAGGCAGAGATGGATAAAGTATGTTTCCTGCAGTGAACTTTCGGTCTAGAGCTCTCAAAAACAAATGGAATAAAATCCTCCTTTTAGGCCCAGCCAGCCTCGTGCTACTTACATTTATGGACTCTTAGACTTTATTCCAGGAATGCATGGATGGTTTATATTAATAACATAAAATCTATCATTGTAACTCCATCTGGGGATGGAGTGAGAGGCAATCTAAAGAGGCTGCGTCATACTCACTGGACAAACAGCACTGGAGATGTCCCGATTAAGAGAGAGTGACCAGAATGCCTTCCCTACACCTATTTACTATTTAACAGTGTACTAGAAATATTGGCCTGTACAGTTAAACAGGAGAAAGAATGTAGAGGTTAATGGAAAGGAAAATATAAAATGATCACTGTTTGTAGCTGAAATAGAATTGTAAACCTAAAAAGCCAAAGAGAATAACTGACAAACTGCAAACAACAAGAGAAGTGACAGCTATCTTGAAACTTTATTACTGGTCACCTGATGGTAATTGTCCCTGGTGAGGGGTAACCACACAATTAACTGTTTTATTTACATTTTCTGATTTTAAAATGATCGTTTATCCTCCCAACTCTGAAAATTCTCAAGACTACGTCCTCAAATTACCCAACAGAATCTTTCTGAACTGATACAAAGAATATAGTAAGCTAATTAGGCATTTTTCCTAAGCAGCCTGAAAAAAAAAAGCCAGTGGAATTTTTGGCATGTTTATCATCTAAGAGCCACCAGGTAGGATCAGTTTGTCCCCCTCCCTACGATAGTGGTAGTCCCACCTGAGACTTTTCAACTTACAGGAATTGGGTCTCTTATCAAAAGAAAAGCAACTTTCCAGAGAAGGGTTGTTGTAGCCCTTTCAATAATTGTTGTGCATATGTCTCCTGTAATAATACTTAAAATTAGATGGCGTTGACCCAGTTAGAGGCAAGGATTAAAGAAATCTGCTTAGAATTGAATTGAGTCCATGAAAGCAACTGCCAAGAGAAAAGCATTCCACAGAATGCCCTTCAGAGAATCCCTCATTAGCCAGACTCCAAACCTTTGATTTTTTTTTTCACTTGATATATGACCACCTGGAATTCATTTAAACATGGATGTA
This sequence comes from Galeopterus variegatus, assembly GCF_000696425.1. Taxonomy (NCBI): domain Eukaryota; kingdom Metazoa; phylum Chordata; class Mammalia; order Dermoptera; family Cynocephalidae; genus Galeopterus; species Galeopterus variegatus. Next base: position 130,510 of record NW_007729848.1, read on the forward strand.
ATATATGTTCATGCATGTTCACAGCATATTAGTTTAGTCTTTCATTTTTCTTGGACAACATATGCAGTTTTATGCAGGACTTAGTTATTCCAAACCTTTGATTTTTTTTTTCACTTGATATATGACCACCTGGAATTCATTTAAACATGGATGTAATATATGTTCATGCATGTTCACAGCACATTAGTTTAGTCTTTCATTTTTCTTGGACAACATATGCAGTTTTATGCAGGACTTAGTTATTTGAGGCTCTACCCTAAAGTGAAAATTAAAAGTTGTATAGTTTTAATAAATAGCATACATTCTAAATAATTTCTTTGTATTGTTTTTTATGGTCTCAAATACTTACATCAGGATTATTTTTAAAAGTTAGGGCATTGCTTTTTAAAATAGAACTAGTTTTTCTGAGTATTAGCCTTTAATTTGAAATTCCCCCCAAAAAATGAACAGCAGAGTCTATTACTTCTTCATCAGTCAGATGCAATAGAATATATGCCCAGAAATATCTCCATGCTTTCTCCAACCTTTGCAAATTTTGTATTTGTCCTTCTCAGTATTGGAGTGAGCAGTACTGAAGCCGTGTTGGGTCCTAAAACCACATGGACTGTAAGTAAATTTTAAAAAGACAGTTTTTTCTTGGCATGCATTTCTCCGAGTTCCCTATTTTCCCATGGTTATTTGATATTTTGAACCTTGGTTATGGGGCAAGATGACATTATTTACATGAATGCGAAGTTGTTTTCCAGCCACCCTGAAGCTGCAGACTCGCACGTATAACACAGACCCTGAGATAACAGCAAAGACGGGAGCAGAAACCAGACGGAGTCCTGGCCAGACTCAGCGCCTGAGACTTTGCTCATGTGCCCCTCTCCCCTGCTTTTCATTTTCTCACATTCCATTCCCTCAACCCCCTCTTAAAAAACCCCTCGGTAAACCTGAATCATGGAGATGGCTTTAGCCTGGCCCTTCTCTTCAGGTTTACTGGGGAGATGGGTGAGCCTAACATCTCTCCCCAGGTCACCAGTACTTCACTGCACGGGCCTGTTACGGATGTATTTACATCAATATTCTCTTTTGTAGACTAAAAATGTTTGGAAGGAAAAGAATCTTTATAGGATATAACACAGTGGTTTTTAATCTTGGCTCTGCATTAAGATCACCTTAATGAGGTGGTTTTATAAATTCAGTTGCTTGGTGCTGCCCCTGAAGGTTCCAATTCAGTAGGTGTGGGTTGAGGCTTATACTTTGATATTTCTAAAAAGTTTCACAGGTAATTCTGACACACAGCTCAGAGTTGAGAGGCACTCTTTTAATATTATGCCTAATTCTATCCACAATACCCAGCCTAATTGCCTGGCACATAGACAACCCTCAAAAACTGTTTACAAAATTGGCGAGCTGGTTTGAGATCAAGCTTGATGAGACGTATTCCTTTGACCACTGGCAGTCATTACATCAAGTGCACTGATTCCGAGTGAATAAAATGCTGCCAAAGCCATAGCTGCACTTGCTTGAGTTGTATCATTTGAGCCCACCAAATTATTGATTTAACCTGGACAGGCCCAACTTCTTTCATAACGTTAAAAAAAAAAAAAAAATTTTTTTTGTAAGGAGATTCTGGCTGCTAACAATCTTAGGGTGCAAGAAGAATGCGCCTTTATTGTCAAGAATCATTCTTCATATTTATGGAGTATTTTTCCTTGAGTTAAAAATGGATAAATAATTGTGCAGTCAAATAAGTTTCAAAGAAAAAGATCCCAGACCTGAGTTATATGATTCAATAAGTAAAAATTCCCTAAAATTTGCCGGTTTGGTGTTGGTGTGTCATGTTTAGGAATGTAATAGAAGTCAGTGTTTTAGTGCCTTAGCATAAACCAGTTCCACTCTTCCTACAGCAGTGACTGGTTTGTAGCAATTCTAAAGCTGTGAGAATAAACTGGACTTGGACGAGAGAGCTTGAAGGCTCTCCAGTGGAAGACTGGTTGGTCTTCTGGTCTCCTCTGGGGTACTTTTCAAATGTTACGTGTGTCAGAGTCACTGGGAAAGCTTGTTAAACATACACCTTCCTGGGCCTCAGCCCCCAGAGGTTCTGACTGAGAACCACGAAATCTGGGAACCTGCATGTTGAAAAGCCACTCCAGGTTGATTCTGGTGAGAGGGCTGGGACACCTCCAGAAAGATTGCTCTGGGGTGTGCGTTGGTTTTCATTCACTTCCAGTAGCCAAGAGCGGAACAACCTAGGCCATTGTAGGAGTTGTCCTATGCTGGGCATAGCTTAAACTGTTTTATTTAAAACTGATTTTTAATAAATGTATTCATACACCAAATAACCTTATAGGTCCCTTGGAGACATTTATGCCTGGTTGAAATTCAGTCTTGGAGCCAATGTTTTCCAACGCGGTGAATTAAACTGTCTTACTAAAGCTGTTGGGAATGTTTTCACAAATCCTACCCTTTAATCTGAATGGAAACGGGAAACAGACTCCACTAAAACAACTTCAAATGTAATTTGTGATCTAATCAAGAGAGATTTATACTAAGTACTCTGACAGGATAACAGTTCTCTACAGTGGGGAGCACTTGGTAAACACTTAATGTTGCAAAAGTGCCTGATTAAAATGGCGATTCCCGAGGTGAAGCCTGTGTGGAGGGAGGAGATGCAGGAGTGACCGGCCCGCTGCCCAACGCGCCAGCTCCACGGCATCTCCCCACTCTGAGGAAGGGAACTACTGTGAGAGACACCCGAGGCTAGCGTCTTCCCTTTCTGTCCGCCTTTAACTTTTCTAGTCCTTTTCTCTGTGAAAGGTGTCAGAATCAAAATGGAGTCACTGGTGCTTAAAAAAACAAAACAAAAACAAAAACAACCTGACACACAGAGCCAGGGAAGGCCTTGAAGGGATTGTTTTATTGTATAAGTGCCTGATAACAAGAACTATCACAAAAGAGTCTGCAAAACCATAACCTTGCACAGAGGCCATTGCAACTCACACACACACACACACACACACGCAAAAATACTTCTGCAAGGACATCTGCCCAGCAACTCTCTGTCCAACCTCAGACTGGTGTCCCCCTTGTTACTGATCCTTGTAGCCAAGGATAATTATTTTAAAACAATTATGTAATCCTCCTCATTTTTCCTTTGTCTTCCTTACCTCCATGAATACACACAGCTTGCTATGGCATGCGTATTCCCATTGCAATGCCCATTCCCAAATAAACATCATTTTCTTATAGAGAGCCTCTCTGTCTGGCTGTTATTTGGGTTAACACCTTTTTCTCTCCCTTCCTCTTCATTTTTCCTTTCCTTTCAAAGAAAAAGATCCCAGACCTGAGTTATATGATTCAATAAGTAAAAATTCCCTAAAATTTGCCGGTTTGGTGTTGGTGTGTCATGTTTAGGAATGTAATAGAAGTCAGTGTTTTAGTGCTTAGCATAAACCGGTTCCACTCTTCCTACAGCAGTGACTGGTTTGTAGCAATTCTAAAGCTGTGAGAATAAACTGGACTTGGACGAGAGCTTGAAGGCTCTCCAGTGGAAGACTGGTTGGTCTTCTGGTCTCCTCTGGGGTACTTTTCAAATGTTACGTGTGTCAGAGTCACTGGGAAAGCTTGTTAAACATACACCTTCCTGGGCCTCAGCCCCCAGAGGTTCTGACTGAGAACCACGAAATCTGGGAACCTGCATGTTGAAAAGCCACTCCAGGTTGATTCTGGTGAGAGGGCTGGGACACCTCCAGAAAGATTGCTCTGGGGTGTGCGTTGGTTTTCATTCACTTCCAGTAGCCAAGAGCGGAACAACCTAGGCCATTGTAGGAGTTGTCCTATGCTGGGCATAGCTTAAACTGTTTTATTTAAAACTGATTTTTAATAAATGTATTCATACACCAAATAACCTTATAGGTCCCTTGGAGACATTTATGCCTGGTTGAAATTCAGTCTTGGAGCCAATGTTTTCCAACGCGGTGAATTAAACTGTCTTACTAAAGCTGTTGGGAATGTTTTCACAAATCCTACCCTTTAATCTGAATGGAAACGGGAAACAGACTCCACTAAAACAACTTCAAATGTAATTTGTGATCTAATCAAGAGAGATTTATACTAAGTACTCTGACAGGATAACAGTTCTCTACAGTGGGGAGCACTTGGTAAACACTTAATGTTGCAAAAGTGCCTGATTAAAATGGCGATTCCCGAGGTGAAGCCTGTGTGGAGGGAGGAGATGCAGGAGTGACCGGCCCGCTGCCCAACGCGCCAGCTCCACGGCATCTCCCCACTCTGAGGAAGGGAACTACTGTGAGAGACACCCGAGGCTAGCGTCTTCCCTTTCTGTCCGCCTTTAACTTTTCTAGTCCTTTTCTCTGTGAAAGGTGTCAGAATCAAAATGGAGTCACTGGTGCTTAAAAAAACAAAACAAAAACAAAAACAACCTGACACACAGAGCCAGGGAAGGCCTTGAAGGGATTGTTTTATTGTATAAGTGCCTGATAACAAGAACTATCACAAAAGAGTCTGCAAAACCATAACCTTGCACAGAGGCCATTGCAACTCACACACACACACACACACACACGCAAAAATACTTCTGCAAGGACATCTGCCCAGCAACTCTCTGTCCAACCTCAGACTGGTGTCCCCCTTGTTACTGATCCTTGTAGCCAAGGATAATTATTTTAAAACAATTATGTAATCCTCCTCATTTTTCCTTTGTCTTCCTTACCTCCATGAATACACACAGCTTGCTATGGCATGCGTATTCCCATTGCAATGCCCATTCCCAAATAAACATCATTTTCTTATAGAGAGCCTCTCTGTCTGGCTGTTATTTGGGTTAACACCTTTTTCTCTCCCTTCCTCTTCATTTTTCCTTTCCTTTCAAAGAAAAAGATCCCAGACCTGAGTTATATGATTCAATAAGTAAAAATTCCCTAAAATTTGCCGGTTTGGTGTTGGTGTGTCATGTTTAGGAATGTAATAGAAGTCAGTGTTTTAGTGCTTAGCATAAACCGGTTCCACTCTTCCTACAGCAGTGACTGGTTTGTAGCAATTCTAAAGCTGTGAGAATAAACTGGACTTGGACGAGAGCTTGAAGGCTCTCCAGTGGAAGACTGGTTGGTCTTCTGGTCTCCTCTGGGGTACTTTTCAAATGTTACGTGTGTCAGAGTCACTGGGAAAGCTTGTTAAACATACACCTTCCTGGGCCTCAGCCCCCAGAGGTTCTGACTGAGAACCACGAAATCTGGGAACCTGCATGTTGAAAAGCCACTCCAGGTTGATTCTGGTGAGAGGGCTGGGACACCTCCAGAAAGAGTATAAAAAGCGAGTCAATTTAAAATCAAGTAAGTATAATAAAGTACAGGTGTTCTATGGATATGGCAAACACGGTAAAAGCAGAAAGCAAATGATTTTAGGAAACACTGACAAAATCTCGCTCTGTTTGAAAACAAAAACTTGTCTCAGAGGAGTTTGTCAAGGTTATCTCTGATTGATCTCTATTGACCTTTCCATGTCTTCAACAACAGTAATAATGGTCAAGAGGTCTGTTGACATTCTCCCCAAAGCTCACCCCATGCCCCTACCCCCTACTCTGGTCGAATGCACCAACCCCATAAAGAAGGCAATTGAGCCAAAGGGTTGTTTTATTCCTTCCCTGAAAATATGCCTTTTCCCCCTGCACTACATAGAGGATCCAAACCGTGGATACACCTTTTACATGGGGTGTGAGTTTCTATTTTGAAAAATGAGAATTTACTATTGGTATCTTGAGTCCAGATCCAGCATCTTTCAGAGGGAAAGCCTAAGTGCTCTGGAAAAGGTTTATAACAGCCCTGCTGGGATTAATTCCTCAGCTCAGACCCTGAGTGTTTGCCATTCCCAAGCTGCAACTTGGCTGCTAAAGGTTGAAAGCCAGTGATAACTATTTTACAGCAAGGTTTGTTTTGTCTTTGATGACAGGGCTTTCACTGAAGACAGCTTCTCCAGGCATTGTTGAGAAACCAATGTTGACCTGATGTGACTTCTAAAAAAAGCAGTGTAGCTTTCTATGTTAAGGGACTTCTATGGGCATATCCAATCTTTCTCCAAATGTAATCTAGCAACGTAAACAGCAGTTGAGAGAAACATGACTTATTTAGGAAAAGGGCCCTTCATGTATTTTCTTGAGGAGCACCTGGTTTAATGCACACAGTTTCTCTCATCATTTAAATAGCAACATCCTGATTTTTAAAACTTAGAGAGATTTAGAGATTCACTAGCAATCACACAGCCAAGCAGCAAATCTGAGATCTGAATCCAGTTTTGTCTGGTTCCAAAGACAATGACATTCCACAATGCCATAGTACTAACACCCAAATCTTTATTGAGTTTGAAGTGATATTGAGATGTAACACTTTTCAAATAATTTAATTTCATCAAGGAGTAAAGAGAATCAAAATTTTTTTAACCTACAGGGATGAAAGCCCCTTGGACGCCATTCAGGGGGGCTCCTGGGATGATCGCTGGGGGGTCTGCTGAAACCCATTTGCTTCTGTGGCTATTTTTGTGTTCACTAAAATGACCACACAACATCCCCTCTGGGGTGGAGCCAGAAATGAGTCCAAGGCATGAACAAAGTGACACACGATTTGTAGCTAAGCTTATGGACCTCTCCTCTAACCCCTTCCCGGGCCCCAACACGTGTGAGGAGAGAAGACAGAGCAGGGGTGGTGTGGGTCACTGAGGAGGCTTGCTTCTGCCTGGAGCCTTTTGGAATGTCTGACTCTTAATATATAACCACAGCCAAGCTCAGGATGCCCCAAGATTCAGAGTGACAGGTCTGGCCCTGGGAGTGAGGTTACACTTGCTTCTGCCTGGAGCCTTTTGGAATGTCTGACTCTTGATATATAACCGCAGCCAAGCTCAGGATGCCCCAAGATTCAGAGTGACAGGTCTGGCCCTGGGAGTGAGGTTACTCAGGTGTTATCAGACTCTACTCAGCCAGCAGCTCCAAACCCCCACCGAGGCTCAGGTGATAACAGCCCATACTAATTGTCTGCTATGAAACACTCCTCAGCATCCTCGGAAAACTCTGTTATCTGGCAAGTATTTCATACTTAATGCCCAGAATATGTAGAATCTCCAGCCTCTGCGTTTTCTGAACGTCAAGTCAGCAAAACACTAAACAACTTTTGAAGTGAGTATATGAAATGTGTTTGGAGTAGCAGCTTGCCTCCTCATCTTTGATAGCAACTCGATTTAGCTTTATTCTGCTAAAGCAGAGTTCTTCATACCAGAGTACATGGACTCCACCCCTCTCCCCCTTCTGAAGTCCATGAAGACTTGCCAAAGGTGCTAGGTAGGCCAGGGGAGTTCACATGAAAGCATTTCCAGATCTTTAATTTCCATACATATAATTTCCCCAAACTGATCTGCCTTTGATGGAGATAGAGATGCCAGGAGAAGCCCCAAAGCAGTCTGAGGAATGAGAAAAGAGTTGGACTAACTCCAGACAGATGATTGGGGCTGGGCGTCCAGGAGAGAGAAGAATACAGGGAAACCCACAGAGGCCTGGTGGAGCTCAGCAGAGGTGGAGGTGGAGGATAAGACCCAAACTAGAGCTTGCTTTCCTAGGGATTAGGAGACCTCCGAAAGCGCCCAGCTCTCCTGGACCAGAAGTAACTGTAACTGGGAAACAATTTCCAGAAAACATTTTTGTTGATGCTGATTATTGGGTTAAACAGTCAGGCTGAACTGAATAATCAGACTCCACCTGTAATTTGCCAAGGACTTAGATGAATATAATGGTGAACGTGTGTGTGTGTCTGGGTGGGGACAGAGGTGGGTTGTCTATGAATAATTTTCCCCCCTAAGACCTTAACACACTGTACATAAATCATTCTCCCATTTAGATGGCTAACTAAACAAGTACTTTGCTTAAAAAATGACCAAAGGAGGGCAAAGGGAAGATAAGATAATAAATCTGCACATTAGTTACCAATTTATAAATCACAAAGTATTTTCACATTATCTCACTTAATCCCCTTATTGACCTCCGACAAGGTTGGAGGCACTAGGGTGAGTTTCCTCAGGTCCCAGCCTCCCCTCCCTGAGGAATCTGCACCTGCACTTTCCTGTCCTCCTTTCCCGCAGTGTCTGTGGAATGTCAGGTGCCCCTTCCCTTGCCCAAGGCCAATTCCACCTCCTCCCCTTCCTTGGGGACCCCATCAATCATCCCCCAGTAACTTTAGCATCTCTTTTTCAACTGGCTCTTTCCCAAATATTTACACCGTCTAACCTCTCCTGTCTTAAGGGAAGGGAGGACCTCCTTGACCAGATTCCCTCTAGCTGCTGTTTCCGTCACTCTCCGTCCCTTTACAGTCAAGCTACCTGAAAGAGCAGCTACAATCTCTGCAGCTACTCTTCACCCCTCTGTTGTCTGGTTTCTGCCTCCATGAAGACTGTTATCTCGGAGGTCAGTCATCAAATCCAATGGGCAGCTTTCAGTCTTCATCCTGCCTGACCTGTCTTGAGCCATTAGGTCTGCAGACTAATTCCTCCCCCTAGACACATCCTCTTTCCATGGCTTCCAGGGCACCCTTCTCTCCAGACTTTTCCCCATCACCTCTGTTCAGGCTCCTTCACTGGGTTTTTTCCTTTACCTGCTTTTTAAAAAACTATTATTAAAGTATAACTTACATACAGAGAAGTGCTCAAATCATAAGTTCACAGGTTGGTAATTTTCACAAACTGAACGCAACCACATAACTAGCACCCAGGTCAAAAGACAGAATGTCTCCTGCACCCCTTCTTGTGCCCCTTCCAGCCACCATGCCCCCCTGGCCCCCCACAATAATCACCATCCTGACTTCGAACATCAGAGATGCGTTTTGCCTGTGCTTGAACTTCGTGTGAATGTAGGCTGCTAGTGCTTTGTGTCAGGCTTCTTTTGCTTTGCATTGCGTGTGGGAGAATTACCCATGTTTTTGTAGGTGTAGTTTGCTCCTGCTCATCGCTATAAGAGATTTGACTGAGAGAATACACCACAGTTCACTTATCTTCTGCAATGTGTATTTGGTACATTTCCAGGTTTTTCTATGAGAAGGGGTGTTGTGATAAACACTTACGTACCTTCTTCTTAAACTATGGGTTCCCTAGATTTTCATCTTAGACTGCTTCCTCACAGAGTTCCCCAGAGCGGCTCTGGAATATTTGGAGGGGTAGATGGACAAAGATTGCGTAAACATAAAGCAGTAAGTGTCTCTTCTCAATAAACAAGAAAGAAGCTCATGGAAATGTTCAGGTGAATATTTTTTCAAATGGTAATATTTTCACAAGCTAAAATTCAATATCTGCATGTTAATCCAACAATAACAACAGCCTGAAGTCCAAAAATTCTTACAGGCAAGGTGAACTAGTGCCAGCTGATGTGCAAGGTTGTTATAGGAGAGATTCAATTAGTAAAATGTAATTTCTCAGCTGATGGGACCAATTACTCCATAATACCACTGAATCCTTAAGTTCTATTAATCTGGTCATTAATTTCTGCTCCATGACAATTAGTGATGGGGCCTGAATTTCTTTTATGACATTATATAAATGTTTCTAGCAAGACAAAGCAGAAAATGGGCATGTCATTTTTGTTGCAATAACCAGCCAAATCAGGGCAATATGCAATAGCTCCAAGCCTCAAGTAAGAGAGCAATCAAGATTGATTAATAGATGGAATTGTGCTGTAAGTATCTTAGGTAAAAGCAAAGTTCTAGGATTACATTTGTGTTGTCTGCAAAGAATTTTGTGTGTGTGTTGCTATTGCTTTATTGAATAATTCAGAAATTATTTTTATTTTGGTACAATCATTCTCAGAAAAAATATAAATTTAAATCCGATAATATAGTTAGCAATCCATAGGAATAGATATTAATTTTATACTGTCCTGATGAGCTAAGGAAAATTGTTCTACCCAAATTCTCATGATTTTTTTTTCCTTTTTGTCTTTTTTACTGACCGGTAACGGGATCGCAACCCTCGGTGTTGCGCCCGCACTGCGCTCAGCCAGTGAGCGGGAACCGGTCTCCACATGGGATCCCAACCCTCGGCGGGAGCACTGCCACGCTCCCAAACGGTGCACTCTCCAGTGCGCCACCGGGCCGGCCCAATTCTCATGATTTTTAATTTTTTCTCCTTCAAAGATATTTTTAAATATGGGACTTTTAGAGATTATCTTTTCTGGAAAAATTCCTCTGCTCTGTGCCAAATGCTTATGAAATGTTCTTTATTTCTTTCTGATGATGAACTATGTGGTATTGCTTCTACTTTTGAAAACAAAGAACAAATGTGTTTACGATTTCACTTTGAGGCTCGTTAGAAAGAATTCTGGTAACACTTAGTGAATGATAAATAAATTTTAAACAAAAGTTTGGTTCAAAATTGGAAACAAATGTCCCACTTGATTTATTGGCCACCAAAGTATTTGAAGAATCAGTTGATATAATTCCCAATGTTTTGATAAACTATGAAAGTGCTTCAGTCCCAGCTGACAATATACAATGGCTGATGTGTTTTGAATCTGCCACACATCTTCCTACTTGTTATACATTCACATGGCTTAGCAAGTTTTGAAAAATTGTCAACCTTTTCCTAATAGATGAGGGAATTGACAATATTGAGCATTTTGGTGTTCTGTTACTTTCTTAAAAGATTCAACAGTACAGCTCTTCTCCTTTAAACTTTGCTGCAACTCTATTGAGTTTCTACCTATATTAGTATTACGATCATGGACTTAACTCAGAATTTTATTCAGATACATTCCAATAGGCTGCAAATAATTTTTTTTTTTTTTTTGTCCTTTTTGAGACCGGCCACACCGTGCTCAGCCAGTGAGCGCTGTGAGCGCACCAGTCATTCCTATACAGGATCCGAACCCCGCGGGCTCAGCCCTGCAAATAATTTTTTTACCCTGCGTCACTTGGTCCAGGTCACATCCACCCCTTAATTAAGATAACTCACATTAGTCAAGAATCTTTTGGTTACAAGTGATAGAAGTCAAACTTGAACTAATTCAGGCAAAAGGAGATTTTACTGGAAGGGTTGGGGTGCAGGGGAGCAGCTATGTCCCGGGACAGCTGTACCAGGGACTGGGCTGCAGCTGGGGCTCCTGCTCTCTATCCTGGCCTCTGTCTGTGCATTCCCTTCATTCCCTTTTACTGAAGATCAGATTTCTCCTGGTGGTGGGGAACACAGCCTCAGGGCCTCTGCTGGCCCAAGTGGCACTTTTATGCATATTAGGAAAGGAGCTCCTCTGGGTGGAGGCAGCCTCACAGTGACATAGTTTGGTGAGTGAAGACACCTTTGTGAAAAGAAAAGGGTGCTTCTTTTTCTTGGATGCAGCCCTGTACCAGGGTCCAAGGCTTGGCTAGAAAAGGCAAGTGAGATTCCAGCCTGCACTCTACTCTTTGCTTGGGTACCTTTCAACAGTCCACAAACTGAACCTAGTGATCCAGCATGGTCTGTAGTTTCTCATAGCATCTGTACTTCCATAAAGACCAACTCATGCTTCCTCAGGTCCACGGTCAAAAATTCTGTGAATAGGCTCTGAAGTGGCCCACCTAAGGTCATGTGACTACACACAACCAATCAGCTATGTCTAGGGTACAGGGACCCACAACATTAACACGTCTACTGTAGACCCTTACGTAGGCATTGGGGTCACCCACGGTAAAGAACAAATCTTTGTGAGCCAGGCAGCCAACCTGCTGGCAGCTTCTACCCAGCTTGGATTTTTTCCTGTGCGTAATTTTCATAAACTGATGCTTATTTATTTATTACACTACTATCTTATTAAATATTATTGAATAAGCTGAGAAGATACTTATATTATTCATGTTGATTTAAGGAGTTTCAGGTTTTAATTACCCAAGGGTATAGTTTTAAATTTGACAGAAATATAATCAAATTTAGAAATCAATATATTTTTTCTTTATTTTACATTATGATGCCCCAAATTGCCTTTATGCTTATGACATAGATTTATAATGCCTTCCCACCCCACCTATAATTACTGTTTTCAATGAATCGTTATGTTCAATGATGTGTTTGGGGGATGTTCTATTTTCCTTAGCTGTCTCAAGTGAATAAAGGTGATCTATTGGCATTCGCTTTATTATCAAATTTATCTCCACTCCAAAATTACAGTGATTTTAAACTCATTTCACTTATACATTTTTCTAGAGCTTTTTTGCACAATCGGAACTTTTAATAATTATAAGTTACTTCTCTTCACTACTTAATTTTTGCTGGCAAAATAACTGGTGTAAGTAACATAACACTTCTTTCTCTATAACACTACATTTTATCCCTTGGAATTAGAATAACAAGATCTTTAAAACTTCACTACTTATCCTGAATTCTTCATATTTCTGAAGATAAACATTGGTTGATATGATCCATCACTTAACGTCACAACTGTCAATCCATTTGTAGGATCCTAGCTTGAAACTACTACTTTCTCTGCATTTACACCAATTTCAGATTTATCCCCATCAATCAGTTTAATTGTGATATTTATGAGAATGAAATGTGCAGTTATCATCAATTCTATTTTTTAATAACTAGTCATATTCTCAGAAATATTCCAGAAAACTGAGAACACAGCTTTTACTTTGGCATAATTTTTAAACAACTAGTTACTTAGGGGAGAAAAAATACATGTAAATATAGCTATAATACTGAAAGAGTAAAAAAGGGAACATGACTAATCATTAGGGAAATGCAATTCCAAACCACAATGAGATACCATTTCACACACATTAGAATGGTTATTATAAAAAACAAACCAGAACATTGAGAAGTGCTGGCCAGGATGTGTAGGAACTGGAACACTTGAACACTACTGGTTGGAATGTAAAATGGTGCAGCTGTATGGAAAACAGTATGGTAGTTCTAAAAATTAAACATAGAAGCACCATTCGATCCAGCAATTCCACTTCTGGGTATAAACCTCAAAGAATTGAAAGCACAGACTCAAACAAATACTTGTACACCCATGTTCAAAGCAGCATTATTCACAATAGCCAAAAGGTGGAAACAATCCACATGACCATAGACAGATAAATGGATAAACAAAATGTGGTATATATATATATATGCGGTGGAATATTATTTGGCCTTAAAAAGGAAAAAAAATTCTGACATGTGCTATGGTCTGAATATAGATGTTCCTCCAAAATCCTTATGTTGAAATTCTAACTAGCAAGATGGTCGTATTAGGAGGTGGGGCTTTGGGGAGATGATTATGTCATGAGGACGGAGCCCTCATTAAAGGGGTTAGTACCCTTATAAAAGAGGCTCAAGAGAGATTTCTTGCCCCTTGTACCATATGAGGACATAGCAAGAAGGTGCCATTTATGAATCAAGAAATGAGCCCTCACCAGACTCTGACTTCACTGGCATCTTGATCTTGGACTTCCCAGCCTCCAGAACTGTGAGAAATAAATTTCTGTTATTACCTACATAGTTTATGGTATTTTGTTATAGTAGCCAAAATGGATGAAGACGACATGCTACAACATGGATGAACGTTAAAGATTATGCTTAAAGAAATAAACCAGATACAAAAGGACAAATATTATATGATTTCAATTATGAAGTACCTAGAGTAGTCAAATTCATAGAGACAGAAAGTAGAACAGTGGCTGCCAGGGGCTGGGGAGAGAGAGGAATAGGGAGTTACTGTTTAATGGGCATAGAGGTTCAGTTTTGCAAAATGAAAAGTTGTGGCGATGGATGGTGAAGATGATTGCACGATAATATGAATGAACTAAACACTACTGAACTGTACAGTTAAAAGTAGTTAAAATGGCAAATGTTATGAATGCTTTATCACAATAAAAAAAAAGAGTAAGTGTCAAAGTCAACATATTTGTTCAGACAAGAGCACCAGTTAGATGGGAACAATGCTATTAGAGTATCATCAATTGAATAAAATAAAGTGCTCATAGTTTAACTTTTTCTTTTCTAACTCAATGAAAAGTGGGCCATTTTAAGCACTATTGTATGCTATGACAGAACACTTATGTAGCTCATATCTGATGGCCACAACTTTTCTCTTCCCTTGGGAATTTGGGAGGAGGTGTATTCCTTCACCAGCTGTAGCTGCCTACAGCAACCGCACACACTCTCCAAGCCTGTCCTTCCTGGATAATCTGATTAATCACTCCCAAGGATTAATCTTCCACCTATATCCTGATGATTCTCAGATCTTTGTCTCCATTTCAGATTCTCATTCTTGACTCCACACCCAAGTATCCACTGCCTGCTGAATCCTGCTGAATGTCTCCACTCAGATGTCATCACGGGAACTTCAGCTTCCGTATATCAAATGCAAACCCCTCTTCTCTCCCACTCCTCATCAGCTTTCCCATCTCAGTTATGAGCACCACCATCTATCTGCCTATCCAGCCATCCAAGCCAAGCTCCGTGCCCAGTTATTCTACTGACTTCTCCCTCCTTTTCACCACCTATTTCCAGCAAGTCATCCAGGGGCTGGCCAGTTAGCTCAGTTGTTTGGAGCAAAGCCGTGTAAAACCAAGGTCAAGAGTTTGGATCCCCATACAAGCCAGCCACCAAAAAAAAAAAAACAATCCAGTAAGTCACCCAGCACTGCTGTGTCTCCTTCCTTCCTGTCACTCCAGTCCCTCCCCTTCTCTCCATCATGGCTGTCATCGCCATTGCTCAGGCTCTCTGCTTCCCTTCAGTCCACCCCCGCACTGCTGCCACAGTGACCTGACTACTCTCAGCAGCCATTGGGTTAAAGTCTTTCATCACTTCCTGCATGATAAAACCCATAGCGTGCAGCAAGGTCTCGATTCTGCACAGAGCTTTCTTCTGTATGGGGTGCCTTTCTTCTGTACTTGTGGGCCACTCAGAGATCACTTCATAGGTGCTCAGTAAATCTTGATAGAAAGAATCAATCATCATCAGCATCATCAATTTTCCTGTCTGGTTCCTAACTCCCTTCTTAGCCTTCTCTTCCGGCATCCTCCATCCATTCCCTTCACTCCAGCCATGCTTCACTTCTTGTGGTTTTCCTGGGCAGGATAAGCAATTCCTGCTTCCCTGTCTTTGCATATAGTTTACATGACTTTCTTGCTTAAGAACCTAGCACTGTCATGCGTGACCCTGAGCAAAGTCTGTAATCTCACTAGGCTTCAGTTCCATGTCTGTGAAATAGAGAAAATATCTACATCATAAAATTGTAGTGAGGATAAAATCAGATAACAGGCAAGAGCAGTCTGTAAATTGTAAACATACTATAAAATGTTATTTTGTCATTCATCAAAGCCCAACTGAAATGCTACCACCTCCAGGGAGACTTTTTGATATCATAAGCAGATGGAAGCCCCACCACACACAGCCCATAGGCCCTCGTGGCTTTCATCCCACCCTCCTGGCGTTATCCAAGTTCATGCTTCATGTTTACAACCAGACCACGATCTCCATGCAGTCAGCATCTATTTCTCCTTTACAGTTCTCCCTCTACCCTTATTGAGATCTCAAGGTTCAGGAGCCTTTCAAAGAGAAAAAACTCCTAAGATTTGAGAAGATAGAGGCAAAAAGTCCCGTGGTGAAGTACCAGGGAGATTTGTTTGGAGTGCTCCTCGGGTCCATCACCTGATGGAGAGTCTATCCAGCGACACCCCAGTGTGGAGCTGGAGTGGCGATAGCTGTCCTGCCAGCTGTCTCTCTGCGAGCGGAGCCTGTGGCAGGCATTGCTAATCAGTCACGGGCTCTGTCCTGCTGAGCCTGGAGTGGTCCAGTCCCTTTTCCAGCACAGTTCCAGGCAGCCATGACTAGTTGATCAATTTTAGCACAAGAGATGACAATTCATTACCACCCACTAAGCTCAGAGATGCCGGCAAATAGCAGGCCTAAAGTCACTATAGAGCAAGATAGAGGGCTAAAAAAGGGAGGGATCACTTCAGATCTGGCAAGTGAGTTGATTGGACTTAAAAGGTGGCCAAACCCTGGGTGCTGGCTCATGGCAGCCTATTGTGGAGGACAAGTCCCCAGCCTATACTTATGCATAGAATTTTGTCCCAATCTTAAAGGTCAGAGATATCCAAAAGCATCCACCTCAGGAAGCCCGGGAACCCTCTGATAGAGAAGGGCACCTGGGGGTCTTGCTTCCCATGCAACGCCCCACCTCAGTTCCCTAGTGCCAGCCCCTGTGACTTGAGGATTCTCTTTCTCTCCCGAAAACAGAGCCTACACAGTGTCTGCCTCCTCTCCCCAACAAAGGGCTTATGTAATTAAAAGGGATTATGCTCTGAAGGGGAAAACTGCCTTTAATCACCAACAGAAGGACACTGCAGCCTGAGCTGGAGGTGCCCTGAGTGGCATTTGTGTCCATTGCTGTCCTGGTCTTCGTGTTTGTCACCAGCATGGGCTTCGCGAGGCAGATACAGCTTTTACTCTGGAAGAACTGGACCCTGCGGAAAAGGCAAAAGGTAACAGTTACCATCTGTGGTCTAAAGTGAGGTGTGGAGCAAGACAGATTGGAAGCGAGGGGGTTGGGGACAGCGGGAGGACTCAGTGGGCTTGTTGCACTGAGGCAGTGCTGACTTGCCTGGCCGCTCACTGAGCCACCGAAGGACATGATTCTCTGTCCTCAGCCACATCAAAATATTCCACCCACTCTGCGTGTGAATCCATTGCCTGCCCATCCCTTCCCTCTCCCCCGCAGGTTTTTAAACCTGCCAGTCCAGTCCACCACACTCTTGAGCATCCACATCACATGGTGGGAAGAGTCCTAAGCCCCGAAGAACAGGCTCAGTGGAAAACAAGAACGCCCTCCAGTACCTTCCCAGCTCACTGATACCCTGTTTCATTGATTCTACAAGGCGCACTATTTTCTTGCAGTCTTTCATTTCTGAGTTTGACTGGACATATTTTTTTTCCTGTCTTAGTGGTGCAAGTCCTATAAGTGATACATTATTAACCATCCCAGACATTTCCTGAGCCCTTTTAATGAGCAGACATGGGCTGGGTTGGACGAGAGACCTAAAAGCATAAGATACATTGTCTACTTTGGACTGGCTTCCATGCTGGCTGGGAAGATCCAAAGTGTGTTTCGAGATCAAGAGCACTAAAGTAGCATAGGCCGAATATGTCATGAGAAGTACGGGCAAGAGCCACAGGAGATCAGAGAACCCCAACGTGTATGCGTAAATGCCAACCAGCCTCTACGTGTTTTCTGGGAACGTGTAAGGAGTAAATATATAACTATAAAGAAATAATGCACTTTTCTACAGCCTTGCAGAATCATGCAAACGTCAAATGACTGAAATTGCTGAAAAGAGGAGGAAGGGAGTGGGTGAAGGGTGAGGGCTGAGATTAGAAAGACCGGAGCCAGCCAGGGGCCGGCAAGCCACCCGAGAGCTCGGAAGCAGGAAGGGGAGAGAAGGGAAGAAAAGGATGGTATTTGTTCCAAACCTTGATTCAGGCTAGGTTTATGTAGGTGGGACAGGGTTTTCCTGGGTGTCAGAAGGAATGTTAAGGTAGAAATGATGCCAGCTGGTGCAACATCTGAAGACCTATGACTGAGTGTCTCAGTCAGTGTCTGGCCAGAGAGAATTTAATATGAAAAGGTTCTTGTGAAGTACAAAGCTGGTAACTGAGTAAAAGAAAACTCTAAGGTATTATCATGGAGGTAGCAATTGCAGGACGCAGCTACCACCCTTAGGGCTGAGAGAACCAAGAGAGAAAGTAAAATTATTAAGACTTGGAAACACAGACGAGAGGTGTGCGGAGCTGAAGTTAGGACTTGTGAGGACTGGGTGCAACAAGGCTGCTGTGGGGCCTCAGGCCCAGACCCCTGAAGTGGGAGCTCTGGCTGGCTGGTGAGTTTGGAGCTGAGGGACAGTAGCTGTGCAAATAGCACAAAAGGGACCAGCAAGGGACAGGTCCAACTGTGCACACAGATGCCCCCATGGGATGACCACATAATTTACCATCCAAATCAGTTTTGAAAGTGAAAGTAATAATTGCACCAGAACAAAAGCCTGTGTGTGGCTCAGACAGGAGGCTGAGGGCTGAAGCCAAGTCAGAACCAGCTTGCCTGTGGGAAACACCACTCTCTTCAGTCTGCTTTCCTTTGTCACAGTTTTGGTGTCATTTCTGAGTTTGGGCTGAAGTTATTTGTTGCCTCCAGGAACCAAGTGCTAACAGTAATCAGGGACTCAATACCTTTCTTCCAGGAACTTCCCTTCATAAATGAAAATATTGACAAAATGTGAACAAGTCTCATTATTAAATTTATTCACTTTTTTAAATGTTTTCCTTCGATCAACAAATACTTAATTGCCAGGCATGGTGCCAGGTGCTGGGGACACTACATTATGTGGGCCATCACAATCCCTGCCCACATGATGCTTATAGTCTGGACTGCCAAGGAAATCCAACATGCCATTGTTTGTTCTCTCTCTTGCTTTCTCATTTTTTTCTCACTCTAATTTTTCAGTTTAATTTCTTAAACTGAAATTAAGATTCTCAGTTTATTTTATTCTCGATGTACTCTTCATGGCCCTCAAAAAATATACCTGAGGACTGTAGCTGCTGTCCTGAAATGACTCCATTCCTGCGGCAAGCATGTTGCTGTTACAGAGAATAACCCCATTTTCCAA
Source organism: Galeopterus variegatus (assembly GCF_000696425.1). Classification (NCBI taxonomy): domain Eukaryota; kingdom Metazoa; phylum Chordata; class Mammalia; order Dermoptera; family Cynocephalidae; genus Galeopterus; species Galeopterus variegatus. The sequence continues at coordinate 149,166 of NW_007729848.1, forward strand.
AGACAGGTCTGGCTCAAGTACTGTCACAATCTCCGCTCCCTTTCCCTGGCATTGGTGGGTGTCCCCCTGTCCAGGGACTCTGCCTTCTTCACAGTGTGCTCCCCAGGGGGATGGAGCCATTCATGCTGAGAACCTTAGCTTGGGGCCGTCTCCCAGGCTGGGCCGAGGGTGGGCCGGCATTCATTTGATGCCATCCGAGGGTCCGGAGATTGAGACCTCTGTCTGGCATGCTTCCAGATGGCCACCACATTCCAGGAGTTTCCAGGATTTCAGGTTAAGATGGAAGCATCTCTCATGGTCCCCCAGAAGCTCTGGGAGGGGTCTGTGGCTCCTTCCATAAGCTTTTGGTTCTTCTAGAAACTTCTGCTTCTAGAAAATGGTGACTCTAAAAAAACAAGATACAATGCTCCCAATCCATAGCTCAGCTCCTAGGTTTTTAATTCCTCAAAATTCTGCGGTTTTATGTTTACTACTGTGAGCAGAACAAGAGTGAAAACAGGTACCAAATCTCCCCATTCCCCCTCTCCCAAACCCTAAGGGCATAAGATGAGAATCTTCAGATCGCTTCTTCCCTCCCTCCTGTCTCTTTCTTCCTCTGCTAACATTTGTCAAGTATTCCTATGTGCCTGGCACGGTATTACCTCATTTAAACCTCACAACAATTCTACAGGAGAGTTGGCTCCATCACCCCCATGGGTACTGACGAGGTAGCTGAGGCTTCAGGGAAGGGCTAGTGACTGCTGGGGCTGGACCTGGAATTCGACCCATGCCGTGTGGCTCCGGGACAGGCAGACACGGCCATTATACCACACTGCCTCATGGACCAATCCCTACCTAATGGACATCACCAAGACAGGGTGACCATAAAATTTACCATCCAAATCAGGGCAGTTTTGAAAGTGAAAGGGACACAATTAATGACTGCACCGGGACAGTAAATGTAAGATAATACCTGACAAACTGGGATGTATGTTCACCCTTTACCAAGATGAGTGAGACACAGCCCCTGCCCTCATGGAATTCAGAACCAGGCAGGAGTAGCTGCCATGTATAACCAGCGAGCAGAACAATGTGCCCAACGACAGAGTAGAAGGAAGCATGGGGTGGGGGCGAGGCTGAGCTCTGGGAGCTCGAGGAGGGTGGGAAGACTTCATCACTGTAACGTGCATTCCCAGTGATGAGAACTTTCTCCACTGCACGAGACAAATGTACACCTGCCCATATTGGCTGTGGACCAGGCACTGGATCCTGAGAGCTCAGTCTGGGGGCCCAGGGTGTCATCCATGATCCCAGCTTCCAGAATATTTGGGAGAGACCTAAGACTCATGAGAGTATCCCTACTCATCACTTCCTGCACCCCAGACCTGAGCACCAGGTACAGCTGTGGCCTTCAGTCCTGGGCCCAGTGTCAAATGAAGGGAACCCAGCAGGTGCAGGAAGGCTGGGCAGCCAGCTGCAGGTGTACCCAGGTTCTGGATCACGTTCACCCAGGCTAAGAATCCTGTCTGGGCTCTGCAGAAGGGAGAATCATGTGGCTCATTTCAAGCCACGGCTACCTCCTCTTAAATTAAAAACAGAGTAGGAGGAAAGAAAGTCTAACTGGCTAAGTTTTAGCAACAAGAACAACTCTGCCCTTGCCCAAAACCCCTCCTCCCCCATTCAGATTGAATGGTAAAGAGAGGAGGAGGAGAGGCAAAAAGAAAAGAAAAAAGAAAAAGAAAAAACGAGAGAGAACAAGGAAATACCAGTTTGGAAAAAAAAATTTTCCACCGGCCCCTTCTGAGCCTCGGCTGGGCTTAATTAAAGTTACAGACATGTTTAAGGGAAGGGTTGGGGGAGCCTGAGCTGCTTTGAAAACATGTTTTTAATTATGCTGTGGAATTTCTCCCTAGGGTATGCCTGTGCACAGTTGAGCGTCAAGGACAAGGATGCTCTGGGGTGGGGGTGCGAGCATGAGTCTGGGGGAGGAAGGAGAGTCTGTGGTAAGGACCGACCTGTCTGGCTGGGGACAGAATGGCTGGTGGTCTTTGTGCAGGGAGTGGAGTGTGAAATGCAGCCCCTCCAAAACACATACTCACAGAGTTAGAACAATAACTCTGATCTCTCAAATGTTTTTGAAAGACTACTGACCACTGCCTAGACCAGTGGTTCTCAGCTTTGGCTGCACATTGGAATTATTTCAGAAGTGTCTTTAAAAAAAAAAAAAATCCTGACATCCCATGCCCCAAGATTCTGACATAATTAATCTGGAACATGGCCTGAGACCCCCACATGATTCCAGCATGTAGCCACGTGAGAACTGCTGACCCAGGTCAACGAAGATGATTATCTGAGGGGTAGGGATTATAGGCAGAAAACAGCAGCCCTAAGTTGGATATGTAAAGAGGAACACAGGCAAAATGTCCCAGTGCTAGGGCCACACAAATAACGAAGGAGAACAGGAGGATTCTGATCCTTCTTCCCACCAGGGGATGGCTTTAGATCACATGCTTTGCATAGACCAGACACTTCAAAAAATACGAGTGACTAAGTGACTGAGTGAGAGAGTGTGTGACTAGCATTTCAGAGGGATGAGATGCACCAGCTTGGGTTTAGAAATTTTATCCATCACACCGGGAGGCAAAGCTGGCTGAGCCCTCCGCCCGGTGTATGCCCCTCTTCCGTAAGGAGCAGGGGACAGTGCATGGTTAGTTTCTCAGGAAACCTCATGTTTCCAAACTGGCAATGAGCAGTTCTGAATCCAGAAAAGGAGGAAACATGAACGTAAGTAGAGGGCAGGCCTAAGAGGCTGCAGATGATTTTAATTATATATCCTTGCTCTTCTGCCTTTACAACATGCTGTCACCTACAGTGTCCCTGTGGCCGTTGCAACAAGTGGTGAGGCAATAATAAATGGCTCCTGTTTATTGATTGTTACCTTTGCCAGATTCTGCTTTCTGTGTTTGACATGGTTAACTCGTTCCATCCTCACAACTGCTCTGGAAGGTGGGTCCTGGTATCACCCCCATTTAGAGATGAGACCTTGCAGCATGGAGAGGTTGAGTGGGTTACCCAGGGTCATATAGCTGAGACAGAGCAGACTGGGTAGGACCCACAGTACTTGTCCCCAGAGTGACCTGATCTTAACCTTCAGTGTACACTGTAGGACAAAATAGCAGTCCTGTTTCACAGATGAGAAAACAGATACTCAGAGGTTAAGCAAGCCCCAAAGTGGTTGTTAACCAGATCTTCCCACTCCTAATCAGCATCAATGTTTAACATACCAAACCACTCCTAGTTAGGCATTGCTACATGGAAGGCAGCTGATCTATGTGGTAGAAAACCAACATTACAAGCAATTATCTTAAGGAGTCAAATGTGTAGAATCTGGACTGGTTGTCTCATTTCCTGGGTGAAGACACCAGGTACTACTTACGGTTTTATCACTTGCACCTATTACTCACAATGCTATCTTGCAGAACTTGCTGCTAGACCCTACCCACTGGGAGGATCCGGAATGGAAGGCGAGAATCCAGCGTGCATGCCTCTGGGGGGCGCAGTTTGTTAAATCAGCAGACTTTGGTAACCCAAGCCCTTGGTTGCCTCCGGCTTTCCTGCAGAAGCCTCCCAGACCAGTCTTGACAAAGGCTCAGTCATTCTATAGATACTTATTGGGCACTTCTTACAAGACCCGCCTTGTGTGGGATGCTGGAATCACAGTAGTGACAAGGACTGACTTAGAGCCCACAAGAGCTCCACTTACTTGAAGGAGTAATGACCCTGAAGTGCAAGGAGTGATAGGACAAGGGAAGTACAGGCTGCTGGAGGACAGTTTCTGTGTGGCCTGGGGGCCAGGATGTTAAGGGTGAGACGTGCGGTTGGCTGGGCAAGAGGCCTGCCAACCTTCATTTGCATGCCCTGACAGTAACCACCCACAGCAGACATTCCGATGGCTATCAAGTATGCTTGGGGTCAGTCCCCTTAACCCTGGGTGAGAATTGCCCAATATGATGTTCTGCAATCTTGTGGGAGAAGGTGTAGGGGGAGCCCTGAAAAATGAAGGCCTTAAAGAAAACCTACCATTCTTCTTTCCACATTTGTGCGTGAGTGCTTTTCCCAACACATCTTCCCTAGACATCTTTTGAATAAAACATTTTGTAAAAAGTTACAACTGTATAATCACCACCTGCCCCTAAACGTTTTTTGCTTTTTCTTCAATGCATGATCCTTTTTTCCCCACCAATTTATTTTCTGATTTGGTAAAATTCAGTTGCCAGCAGATCATTTTTTTAGAAGCAGAACAGAGATTGTCCTTACTAACAGGAAAAGAACAAACATTTACTGAACACCTGCTTTGGTGTATACCATTTTGCTGAGAACTTACATTTCTTTGAAAGGAAAACAACAAAGGGTTAAATTTAAGACCATGTGACTAGCCCCCAACTGATCTATAAATACCTAAGCCTCAATTCCTGGCAGGCTGCTTAAGTTCTCTTTCAGATCTTATGAGTTTCCTTCCTAAGGTCTCCAGAGAAGGGGTTGGGTAGAAGAACTGTTACATTCCCCTCTCCCCTTCCCATCCGTAATTCCACATCTCCAACCCCCACCCTTGTGTGTAATGCCACAGAATGTAGGCTGCAACAAACACCTGGGTCTCGTTCTCTTGGAGTCAAGAGTTCTTAAGCTCTAAATTGAACCTAAATTTAAATACCATCTTTCGGCCTGGCCCGTGGCTCACTCGGGAGAGTGTGGTGCTGATAACACCAAGGCCACAGGTTCGGATCCTATATAGGGATGGCCGGTTTGCTCACTGGGTGAGCGTGGTGCTGACAACACCAAGTCAAGGGTTAAGATCCCCTTACCGGTCATCTTTTAAA
>NW_007729848.1:154859-156995 GCF_000696425.1 Galeopterus variegatus
TCCTGGTCCTTATATCTCTGAGATGTGACGTGGAGACCAGCACAGCTCCCTGCTGAGATGCGTCCACTGCCTCCTGGTCATCCATCTCCTTGGGGGCTTCACTGCATGAGAAAAACTCAGTCCCCCCACCCTCTGCCCCCATCGACACCGACAGACATCTATTTCTTTTTTTTTTTTTTTTTCTTTAAGATGGCCGGAAAGGGGATCTTAACTCTTGACTTGGTGGTGTCAGATCCCTATATAGGGATCTGAACCCATGGCCTTGGTGTTATCAGTACCACATTCTCCCAAGTGAGCCATGGGCTGGACCTGATGTCTGTTTCTTTAAAAGTCTTCTTGGACATCTGAGAGTTAAGAAAAGTGTCTGGGAGCATTAGGAGGGTGAATAAAACCAGGTTTACAAGGTGAAGTTTGCTTCTTGGGAGAAAAAGATAAATTCCAAATTCTCTATTGTAATTTGCCATCAGTGCCCTTGAGTGGCAAGATCTTGGAATATGGCTGGAGGGCTGAAGAACCATTCCAAGAAGCTGATGAAAACTGACGGCCGCTCTCCCCAGGAAAATGGACACACACAAAAAACGTTACATTGTGCTCATGATTTCAGGGGACTCGGGGACTCCAGGTTAATAACCTCAGGTCTGGGGTTGAATTTCAAGTCAAATCCCATAGGAGGAGAATCTGGCTTTGGAATTCCCTTTGGGAGTATGTGATGTGAGCACATCTTATAGACAGAGGCTCCAAGATGTGGGCAGGGCCATTCTTCACCCACTGTGCTGAATTCGAGCCACCCCTTGTGAATCTTACACCTGAAGGTCGCCAGCAAGGGTTTGCTGGGGAGCAGGCTTTACCCTACCTATATACACACCAGGTGAGGTGGAATCTGAGATATTTGGTTACTTCAGTTTTTTTCTTAGAAGAGCTCAGTATAATTCCCCCCAGACAAACCTGCATTTAGATTTTTAAAAAAGAACATTTGATAGGTCAGCCTAATGCTCTGAGGGCGCCTTTCCCACTGGGAGCAAACTGTGGCTGCCTTTGCCTTACAGTGGCAGGGTTGAGCAGTTGTGACAGAGACCGCATGGTCTGCAAGCCTGTACTATTTATCTGTTTGCTAATAAATGTCACAGGATAAACATTCCTGGACTATAGGGGGATAGAAGAGGGAACCCCTGTCTTCCTAGGAAAGTCAGAAAGGTGACGTTCCACTTGCTGCAAAGGCTGCCTTGAAGCATTAGTTTACATTTTCAGCTCAGGATTCCTTGAGGTTCCTAAAAAAAATACCTACCCATCCAAAGAGATCCCATGGGGTCACATGGTGGGATCAGGGGAGCCTTGGAGACAGCTCTGTAGAGGCTGCATGGAGTTTTGATGCAACCGGCACTGACAGTGATTATAGATGTTACTGGGGAAGGTTAAGGTGTGGGAGTTGGGGAAGGGGGCTCCAGACACCAGCTACACTCGGCATTTGAACCAGGAAAGCGGGGTTTCACATTTCACAGAAACATTATGGGTGAAATACTGGATTGTTCAAGGTACTTTTGCTTGCAAGGCAAAGAAACCCATTCAAACAAGTTTAATTCCCAGAAGGAAATATACAATTTGGATGCTAGACCTTCCCACAAAGCAAAGGGCAGCAAGACAGGATTCAGGATGGGAGGGACAAGACCTGGAGAGCTGTCAGGAACGGCTCTCTCAGTTCCTCTCTGCCTGTCCCTGTGCATCCACTCTATTCACTGGTTGTTACCCTTTATGTACAAGGAAGCAAAAATATCTTTTTCCTTTTGCCTTGGTGGTATTGTGAGGATACATAATGTGGTAGCTAGATCAAGCACATGGTATCTTTAAAAATTTCCAGAAGTGATATTATTATTATGAAAATGACAGCTGCTTCTTTACTGATGAGGCTTTGTCCTTCTTACAGCTTGGCAAGGGTGTATCAAGATTTTCAGGAACTTTTTGTGCATGCAGCAGAGAGCCAGCACCTTGGCCATGTTTGGACAGAGCTCCGCACCTTGTCCCAGTTCATGGACACCCTACGGACTCACCCTGAGAAAATTGCAGGTAAGCCAGGCTCCAGCATCCTCAACCATCACTTGCCTTTCACGGGCCTCACCCATCAGAGAGACTGAAGATAGA
>NW_007729848.1:157792-159778 GCF_000696425.1 Galeopterus variegatus
AGCATCCTCAACCATCACTTGCCTTTCACGGGCCTCACCCATCAGAGAGACTGAAGATAGAAGAAAGAGCGGGGAGGTTTGGTGGGAATAGATACTAGAGGAGGCAGGAAGGGGTGGGCTCTGCGGGCAGCCTGAGGATCACCCTGGTGAAAATGGCTCTTCTTCCAGGTAAAGTAGGAAGTTGGGAAGGAGGGCAGGAAAGATTTCATGCCAGGTAAGTCCAGAGGCAGAAAGAATGCCAAGAGAGATGGCACTCTAGGAAGTGCAGGCCTAGGTCAAGGGCTAGAAGTGAGGGAGAGGAGGTTGCAGAGTATGGTAAAGGTGTAGAACAGCTTTCATAGCATCCTAGAGAGCGCTGGCCAGGAACCTGTAGAAGCGACACCAATTGTCAGCAGGGAGCCAGAAGAGGTCAGAAGCCACATGTTTATCAGGATGTGAATACGTACAATCATATGATTTCTTTCAGTAACGTTCAGCATCCAGGCCCTGAGGCAGAGCAGGTGCAGAGTGGGGTGATGCGGGGCTGAGGCTCGTGGGGGGCGCCACGGAGGATCAAGGAGACAAGGGCGTTGAAGGCGGTGGCTGGATAAGCATCGGGTCCCGGCTACATGAGGATGGATGAGAAGCCAGAAGCACTGAAATGGGCTGGGGGAAACGGAGAGGCAAGGGAACCGAGGTCTCAGTGGCTCCGTGACCCTGCTTAAGGGACTGAGAAAATGAGAAAGATGGAAAGATGGATGGCTGTTGTCGGAAAAGGAATTACACGAATTCAGGATTTCAAAGGCAGGCAGGCAGGTGGGTGAGAACCGGCCCCCAAGTGTGGCCGTGCGCAGCTGGGAGGACGTGAAGGTGTACAGTGCGGGGAGGAAGGAAATGAGGGGCCAGCACGCGGACGCCAGGGTGTGCGGGGAGACGGCAGGAGCGGCCACCAGGGGAAAACAAGGAGCAGACCAAAGCGAACAACCGTAAAATAAATGGATGTGGTGTGGCTGTCGCATCTGTACTGTAGCAGGCTCCTCTGCAGAGGGCTGGAGGGCTGGACGTGGCAGCCGGAATCTGTTCTGCAGGAAGGGGCTGAGTGAGCGGGTGTGAGGAAGGAAAGGCCCCCAGGCTACTGCAGTCCATGCGTGGAGAGCGGCTTCCAAAAAAAGGCTGCAAAGACAGCAGTTCAGGGAGATGTAGGCTCCCAGGACGAGCAGGAGGTGGTTCCTAGGATGACCTTAGAGGATGACGGGACTGAGGACTGTCCACCAGTGGGACAGGAGGGGCTGGATGGAACAGCTTTTCCTCCAGATTCCAAACAAGGAAAGACAGAAAGAAGGTCCAAGTTAGCTGTCAGCAGACACCGGGCACCTGCTGTGAGCCAGGCACTGGCCTAGTCTCTGCGCTGGAGAGGAGTCAGGCCTAGTGCCTGCCCTCAGAGGGCTCCCGGGGCAGACGTGGAAAGAGGTGAGTGAGCAGACAAGGACCGCACCAAGCAGGGGCTTCAGGAGCACAGGGATGTCAGGAGAGGAACTTCTCCAAAGAGAATCTGATCCTTCTCCCACCTGGCACCTCTGTCTTCTCTCCCCATCGGAGCAAGAAAGGACAGGAGCATGTTCAGATCGGTACACTAAGATTGTTTAATTACATTCTAATTGTTTCAAAAATAGTAAAGCTTGTACTTTATGTAGTCATTCTCTACAAACCAGATGACAAACACTGCACTCCTTGCTGCTCTGGGTAGAAGAGTTAATTTTAGTTAGCTCAAGTTTGAAGAACCTTGTAAGGTATAAGCACAATTAGCATTTTAATAGTAAAAAAAAGAAGCCTCCCTCCCCCAATCAACCAGAAGATGTTTTTTTTCCAAGTTCACACAAGTAGATGAGGTCATGGGCTGTCTCACTCCTGGAGTGGCTGTAAATCCCTTTCACTCAGTGGGGTCTGTGGTCTGTGATGAGGCAGCATTTCATTTAAGTGTCTGATCATCACACTGAGTCTGGCTAG
>NW_007729848.1:160327-161674 GCF_000696425.1 Galeopterus variegatus
GGTCTGTGGTCTGTGATGAGGCAGCATTTCATTTAAGTGTCTGATCATCACACTGAGTCTGGCTAGGAGGAAGCATGAAGGAAGTCATTGCAAACCACAATTTCTCTGTGGTTTTTACAATGTGTATGTGAGAACCAAAATCACTACTTTCTAACCGAGAAGCAGGACTCATTTGGATTGGCATACAGGTGGTTCCTTCTGCAGGCTTTCAGGCTGTGGGGAGAACTCCCTAAAGGAGAGCAGGTCTGGGGACAAGGGGTCAGGGAAGGCCAGCCCAGGCTCCTCAAAGGCTGGGAACAGAAACTTTGCAGAATCTCTGACCTTAGTGGTCATGAGAGGGAACAGGGGTCCATCTCAAAGTAAGGGACACGGTCCCTGAAGGAATTCCAGGCCATGGACTGAAATCTGTCCAAGGGTCATCTGGGGACATTGCTCACTGTGAACATTGAATCCTAAGCCTAAAGCTGCAGGGAAGAGTTAAGCCTCGGAAGGGAGGTGGGCAGCTGCTGCTGGTGTGTGCTTCTGCCTGTCACCTCCTCAGTCACCTGGGAAAGTATGCCGGTGGCTGACCCAGGCAGCATTTTCCTTTCATTGCAAACCTGTAGTACTGCATTCTCAGCAGGGGAGGGTTAATGGTAAAAGACCAGATGGAGACCCCCCTCCCCTCTCAAGCCCAAGCAGGCTCTGTGGTCTCTCAGTCCTTCCCCGTGCCTCAGGCATTCTCCTGGCTTCCCTCTCCTTCCACCCCTCAGTTCCGCTCAGCTCTGTGGGCCTCAGCAGCCCCACCCCCCAGCCACTAATCTTCCCAGGGAAGGGAACAAGAAGAACCACATTTTACACTCAATTTATTTTTCTTTCCTCAGGCCCCCAGCTCACATTTCTCCCTCGGGAGTCTGGTGGAGCTTCTGTCTGGTGCTGGCCACCTCTTACACTCTCGGCCCCAGCTCCCTGCAGGGTGGCCCAGCCCCTCCTCAGGGGATGTTGAACCAGCACACTCCGGCCCCTTTTCCCTGGGGCCACAGCAGCCCAGGCACCTGGGTGGCACATCGCGCGATGCCTGGCTGGAATTGCTCCCAGTTTCCCGTGTTGTACCCTTTCTCCCCAGCAAGATATCTGTACATAAGGTTAGGTGAGTGAGTTAAAGAATAACTAGGAGATAAACAGTCAAATGGGGTCCTGACTCTCAGGTCAAGACAACGGGTATTTATTGAGTGCCTTTTGCCATTCAGCAGACATTTATTGAGGCCCTGATTCAATGTCAGGCTCTAATGCTGGGTGTCAGAGAGAGGTGACCTCAGGGCTTGCATCTGTGTGCCCAGCATCACTGGCTAGGGATGATGAGTGGGA
>NW_007729848.1:161775-166279 GCF_000696425.1 Galeopterus variegatus
TTCCCGTGTTGTACCCTTTCTCCCCAGCAAGATATCTGTACATAAGGTTAGGTGAGTGAGTTAAAGAATAACTAGGAGATAAACAGTCAAATGGGGTCCTGACTCTCAGGTCAAGACAACGGGTATTTATTGAGTGCCTTTTGCCATTCAGCAGACATTTATTGAGGCCCTGATTCAATGTCAGGCTCTAATGCTGGGTGTCAGAGAGAGGTGACCTCAGGGCTTGCATCTGTGTGCCCAGCATCACTGGCTAGGGATGATGAGTGGGATAAAAGTGGGATCCATAGCCCCCAACTCTGAAGAGCTATGTGTGTGTGTTGGGGGTGCTGTTGCTGGTACGAACATATACAGCTGAACTGAACAGAGTGATTAGGAGAAGAGCAACCGAGCTGGTACCCCAGGAGGAGGAGGCAAAGCAGGCGGAGCTGGATTTGGAGGATGACAGGATTTATGCCATTGGAAAGAAGGGAAGGCAAGAATGAAAGACAGCGGCCCTCCTCAGAGCCCTCCTCCTCCTTCAGCCCTATGTTTAGGTTTCCCCAAACCCTTGGGACTTTTCCTGTGCAAAGGGGAGTGACACAATAGTGCCAAAACCTTGGCACTATAGACATTTGCGGCCAGATAATTATTTGTTTGGGAGAGAGAGGGTTGCCCTGTGCACTGTGGGATGCTACCCATTGGCACAACTCTCAGGGACTCCCATTGTGGTGAGAGAGGTCACTGTGTGGCAGAACCTCAGGAGCAGCTGCCCCTGCCCTGGCTGCGTGGGTAGGCCCATGGGGTTGGCCCAAGACCCTTCATGAAAAAATTATCAGCAACATTGATCTGGACAAGAATCTATACAGAGAAAGTCACAACCTGAAAATTGAAGGATGGGCTGTCAAGCACACAGGGGCCAGGCTTCTTGTCCGCCTGTGGGGGGAGATTTTGGGTGGGAGAGGATGGCGTGCTTGGAGTTGGGACCAGGAAAGAACGGGGGCACTTGATGATGAGAGCTAGTTACAGAAGAGCTAGGAGATAAGCAGTCAAGCAGGCTCCTGGAGAACTGGATATAGAGAGAGGCATCACGCAACCCAACGCCTTCCCTTCACGTTGAGTGGCTTTGTAGAGGTCTGGCCCCATAAGGCTCCTCTCCAGGCAGCGCCTCATGACCTGTAGCAGTGGTCAGTTTGAGGCCGATCACTGGCCCCAGAAACAGGCAGAGGGGACGGGTGCTGGTGTGAAGCCCTGGAAAGGGTAAGAATAGTACTAACGAAACCAGAACAGCATTTATCGAGCACTCACTCTTTTCAGGCCTGGGAGCTAAACGCTTCACATCCCCTATCCCAGACACAGGGAGAGGCTCAATCACTAACCCCAAGGTTGTCTTAACTGGAGGCCTTTATGCCTCCTTATAAAGAAACTCCTGCTTCCAGCAGGTTTTGAATGGAGCTGAAAGGAACGTGGGGGTGACCAGGACATGAAATCGCAAGCCCAGTCTGTAGGACATCTCCTCTTTCCACTTTAAGCTTTTCTTTCCCTTAGTAGCCCCATCTTCTTAGTCCATGTCAATGCCCTGAGCTCTGAGCCTGAGCTAAGATTACAGAAACACCAAGAAGTGTCTTGTACTCCGTAACAACTGCAGTGTGGACGGAGCACACATCTTCTCCAATCTTAGACTAGGTTTAGGATCCAGGGTTCTCACCCTTGGCACTATTGACATTTGAGACCAGGTGATTTTTTGTCTGTGCCTTCTCTCTAAATGGTGCCCTGCTGCTTCAGCAGTCAATACAACCTCTGTGTTGGTGACAGCCTGGCCTCCAGGTGCTCCCAGGGAACCCAAACACAGAGCCTTCTTCTGAGAGTAAAATCAGAAATGTTCCAATTAATTCTGGCCATTTTCTTTTTTTGACCCATTTCCCCTTCAACACCCTGTTCTTTCTCTCATTCATATACAGGAAGAGGCATACGAATTCGGGATATCCTAAAAGATGAAGAAAAACTGACACTATTTCTCATAAAAAGCATTGGCCTGCCTGACTCAGTTGTCTACCTTCTGGTCAACTCCCAAGTTCGTCCAGAGCAGGTAGGTAGAAGTCCCTGGTTGGTGGTGCTTGGAGGGGAGCAGTAAGCGCTGAGCCTGAGAAAGGCAAGGGAGAGCTTGGCATTTATTTTCCTTCTTGCTTTCACAGTCAGACTCCATGACTCACGTCCCCTACGTAGAAGAACAGCAGGGGGTCACTCAAGATGATGAGTATTCCCATCATAGGGCTTGGAAGCAGAGCAAATCCTGGCAACACTTACAATATCCAGATTTTCATAACTGGAAGGAACCTTAGGGATCGTGTGGCTCAACCTCCTCTTTATAGTTGAGGAAACCGAGGTCTTTTCATTTATTAATCAAATATACGGGGGCAGTGGTAGGCACTAGGAGACAGTGTGAACAAGGCAGCCAAAGCCCTGGCTCAGGATGCTTATATCCTGGAGGCCACAGGCTTACAGGATCTGACATCCTGGACCACTTTCTTCTCGGTGCCAGGCAATCTCCTTCTATCCCCTGGCACTTTTCTGACCTACACCCCCCAAAATGTATTTTGTCTGCTTTAGTAATTTCCTGTATTTATACAGAACATTTTCACCCCTAACACGTGACTCACACATGCTAGCTCCTTTGTTCCTCATAATAATCCTGAGATGTGTCAAACAGATTTGCACGCAGAGCTAGCAGCTGTCAGAACCTGAGCAGAATACAGGTCTTCTCACTCCTAGTCCAGTGTTTCCTACTCCAGTTCAGTGGTTCTCAATGGCCAGAGGCCAGCGGCATCAGCAGCACCTGGGGGCTTGTTAGGAATGCAAACTCTCAGGCCCCAACCCAGACCGCCTGAGTCCTAAGCTCTGGGGACGGGGCCCAGCAATCTGTGTCTTAAGCTGTCTAGGTTACTCTGACAGGCTGAGGTGTGAGACCTGGGTTCTTAGTGTGGTGAACACTGAGAATGCACGATCGGCTGTGGCCGACAGCCCCGATCCCCACCAGCTCCCCTCCTGGCCAGGTCTGCACCTCCCCCAGACTCCAGGGGACGCCGAGACATAAACAGAGCATTTCAGGGCCTATGTCAGTCCTGAGATAAAGGTCTGTACTGGGCACTGTCTGAGCCCAGAGAAAGGAGGGGGACCCCGCCCCGCCTGGCCGGGACTGGCTGGTTGAAGGGGGTTTTCTCGCCACGCTGGTTCCCTGCACAGCAGTGAGGGAGCCCATACCTGATTTTCTGGCTTCTCAGACCCTGACGTTTTCACCGAAACTAGACGAGGGGAACTGAGGGTCAGCCCTGGGGCAGTTCTAGAGAGGCGCCTGCGGTGGCCGGGCCTTGGTGGCAGCACGGCTCCTAGCAAGGCCTTTGGAGGAGGTCTGGCTGCCCGGCCCACCCTAGGGAGTCATGGTGGCGGCACGGTTGCTCATTTTCCCCCTTCCTTTCTCTTCAACTCATGAAACTCCAGTCCTGGCAATGCCTGTGACGACTTCCAGTTGGTAATAAAAAGGAGATGGAGATAAGGGCAGGAATTTAGGGGAATTTCTTTCCAGTTCCTCATTGACGTGACATTTAGATCTCTAGTTGCTTCTGGCACCAGGGCTGAGGCCTTTCATGTTGGAGAACAAGGGGCCGGGTCACCAGATTGTGCCTTTATTTAGTGTTTCTGGCTCTGATTAGCTGCTGCTTCCCTAATTAGTAAAGCCCAGCGCCTCCTGAGCTTTGCAGAGGCCCACTCATGTCAACCCAGCTCCCTCTGCACCTCCCCTGCCCACCTAGCTTCTCGGCCCCTTTGCCTTGCATGACCCCTTCTGTGACCCCTTATCTGCCCTGTCCCCCAGTCTTCCGGCCAGCATGGCAGTGTTCTCTATCTACATCGTCCCACATGGTAGCTTGCAGCTGTGTAATTGATCATCCTGGTCAAACATGGAATCTTTGCACTTTACCGTCAGGACTGGATACTCCGCCTGGCATCTGAGCACAGCTTTGAAGGGAACCTCGTCACCCCCTCTTTCCATCTAGGCAATTATTAGACAAGGAGAGTGCTGCAGTTCTCTGGCTCATCTCATTCCCAACCCCACCACCAGCCCTGTAAACTCCTGGACGTGCTTCAAGCCGCATTCAAATGTTGCCTCCTCAGTGAAATCATTCATAAACCCTCTGTTCTTTGTCCTGACCTCTCTCTCTTCTCTACTTGCCAAAGGGCTAATAGGTAATGGTAATGGTAAAGCTCGGGGTTCAAATCTCAGCAAGGCACACACTTAAGGTAACCTCAGAAAAGTTTACTAACCATTCTGTGCCTCTGTTTCCTCATCTGTGAAAGGAAAAATGATAAAAATGCCTACTGTGTATGGTGGTCATGGGGGTTAAAAGAATTAATTCGGGGGCCGGCCCGGTGGCGCACTGCTACAGTGCGCCGCTTGGGAGTGCGGCAGCGCTCCCGGCGAGGGTTCGGATCCCACATACAGACCGGCCGCTCACTGGCTGAGCGAGGTGCG
>NW_007729848.1:166980-170290 GCF_000696425.1 Galeopterus variegatus
CACAGACAGACACACACACACACACACAAACACGAACACGTGCACCTCCCCTGTCACATGGACTCCCCGGGAACTGCTGGGCCCACTTCCTGTCAACCTTCCTGAGCCAAGGCTGGTCCCATTTCAAGGCACCCTGGTCGCTCATCACCTCCAGTGGGACCAGCTCTGTGCAAATCAGCAGCAGATGCCTGCTCGGCCCAATAGCCTCTTTCCTTCCTCCTCCTGCCTCGCCTCCCAGCAACGAGGAATGCTGTCCGCCATACTGATCTCTTCTCAGAACTTCCAAAAAAACTTGCAAAATTCTACTTTCAAAGTCATTTTCCTGCAGCTTTTCCCTTTGCTCATTCTTCCTGGACCTCCCCCAAATGTTGCGGTGTCTTGGACTTGGGTCTCAAGCACTCACTTTTCAGGGTATAGGTGCCTCATCCATGTCTTCTGCCACCAGAGAGTCAACAATCATACAGCAGCCACTCCCTAAGTGGTATCCCCAACTTTCTCAGTAAACCAACCAAGCAAGCAAACAGAAACAGAACAGAAAATAATGTTCTGAGGTTCTCAGAAACAGGGCACCTGGAAATGTCTACGCCGGCTAGCCTCCAGCCAGCTGCAAGGGAGGCTCTTCACTATCAAGAGCCTTGGGGACATTCTAGTCAACAACCTGCCTGCACAAGGGCACACGGGGGCCAGCAGCCCCTCCAAAGTCAGCCCTGGCATGGCGCTGTGCCAGGGGAGGGCAGCATCCAGATCAAGGAAGACAACAGCCACAACTCCCTCCTTGGTCAGCTCACTCCTGGAGCCAGAGGTCACTGCTGGAGTCTCACCAAGATGAGAGCTGGCAAGTCTGGAGTGTTCAGAGGATGACAGCTACAACAGGGGACTGTTGCGCATGAGGAGCAGGACATTTATTAAAGCAGACGCTTCAATGTACTGCAGGGAAAATGGGGGCCCAGGGAAAGGGTATGGGCAGTTGAGAATGACAGCTGACTCCAGACTCTGCGAGAAGGAACCAGCCTACAGGAACTATGGAGCGGCATAATCCCCGACGGTACAGAAGGGTCTTCTGACACTTAAACTGGCAGAACCTGATATAAGCTGGTGAGTGAGGCAGCCACTGGGAGAGACAGAATTCGTGGCCGGCCAGGCAGAAGTGTGGGTAGCCTGGGCCCCCACTCATGGCGGCACCGTACCACCCACTGCAGCTCTCGGGGACTCCCCAAGTCCACATGCAGGTTCTCAGCCCATCAAGGCCCCTGTGGTCTCCTTCCCTGTTGCCTTTGTAGTGCTCTGCCTGTGGCATCGGGAGACCTGTGTTTTCTCTCCTTGGCTATCCTTGGGTGTGAGGGCTGCATCTTCTGCACCCTCTTTGCATACATGACTAAACCAGAAAAAGGCATATGGTTTGAATCGCATTTTGAATGAGGATACTGTCTAAAGCTGCCTTAGAATCCTAGGCTTCCCTATTGGGAAGGCACCTCTTGGGCTGGAAGCCCTTCCTCCTGGCTTTGGCTCAAGGCCTCTCTGCTCTCCCTGCTTGGTCCTACTCCTCTCATGGGACCTGAGTCCACGGAACCACCCCCTTTCAAGTCCCTGCTGACCGTACACCCCATCACTGTGGTACCAACTCTGGCCACTTCCTTTCTTCTTGGCATGACTACTAAGGACAGTTTATAACTTCAATGGCTCCCTCCAGAAAACTTATGTCTCCCAAGCTGGGTCCTCTATGACCTTTCTCTTCCCACTCCAGACCCTCAATTCCCTATTGTAACTGGAAGTTAAAGCCCCCCTCACCCCATCCTCAGGGGCTCTCAAGGGACTCAGGAACCCCCAAAAGCAACCACCTAAGGCTGAAAACAAAAAGGCTAGTTGGAAACAAAATTTAGTCCACAGCTTCCATAAGATGAAGATGACAAGATGCCAGGACAAGAGAAAATCTTAAAAATCTCCTCCACAAAATTGGTAAAAAGCTTTAGCCCTCATATTGAGCAGGTAACCACTTGTTTCACCCACCAGAAACACAACTTAAATGCAAACATAAAGTGGGGCAAAGATAAGAACCAACCCATATATACAAACTAATGAATTTTGTATTAGTATGTTTATGCCTGACTCATAGTATGTATAACTGTTGTGGATATGTGATATTTTCCTACCTTTAGATGGTATTACCAAATTAATAATAACAAAGCTCTTATCTAATTGGCTTAGAAAAAATAAATGCTTATATAAATTAAATGTTCCCCAAATTCTCAGAAATATAGGACCTAAGCCAAATATTCTTCCATTTCACATGATTTGGGTAAATCTTCAGTAAATGAGATGAGTTTAATATTTTTGGTTTAATAAAAAAACAGCTGTGTCTTCTAAACTATCAGCACTGACTATGAGACAAGCACAGATTTTTACTGTACTTGGGTTTACTAGTCAAATAAGCTAATGTGATATTTACTAGATGTTTAAGATTATGAACTAATGGACTTCATTCTAACCACATTAAATCATTATTCTGACACTTTATTTAACATAACAATAATTATGTTTAATAGTAAATTTGCCTAAAAATAGTTTCCAAACTATTTTTGGTGACTTGTCAAAGTCTTGCTAAGTTAAGCAGCAGATATTTATTAAGTGTCTACATCTGCCGTGTGTGTTCCCAGCACGTTCATGGGCTGGGAACTGATCTCCACCGGCACAGTGCTAAGTGGGTGGGAAATCCAATTACGGTATTTACAAGGTGGGGCCTGTGAGAGGTGACTGGATCATGAGGACTGTGCCCTCGTGAACGGATTGACCCATTCATGGAGTAATGAGTTGATGGTGTGATGGGTTGTCCTGGGCATGGTTCTGATGGCTGTGTAAGGAGAGCAGGTGGGAAGTTTAGCTCTCTCTCTTGCTCTCGCTGTTCTCACCAGGTGATAAGCTGCGTTGCTGCAGAGAGTCACTGCCCAGAAGGCCCTCACCAGATGTGGCCCATGGACCGTGGACTTCCCAGCCTCTAAAACTGTAAGAAATAAATTTTACGTTCCTTATACATTACCCAGTTCCAGGTATTCTGTTATAAGCAACAGAAATGGATTAATACATCATTTCTAAGTAAGAAAAAATACTGAAGCATTTATAAATTTAAGTGTATATGCCTTTGGGTTCTGTCTCATTCTTACAAACAGACTAAAGATATTTGGGTCTGTTAAGAAACATGTTCTTTTGGGCTGGCCCGGTGGCGCACTGGAGAGTGTGCCGCTTGGGAGTGCTGTGGCGCTCCTGCTGAGGGTTCGGATCCCATGTGGAGACCGGTTCCCGCTCACTGGCTGAG
>NW_007729848.1:170773-171510 GCF_000696425.1 Galeopterus variegatus
ATGGGCGTGACACCGAGGGTTGCGATCCTGTTACCGGTCAGTAAAAAAGACAAAAAGGAAAGAAAAAAAAAACATGTTCTTTTGCCACACTGAAATTTTTTTTTTACCTGTTATAAAGCTTTTCATGTGGTGAAAGTCTGTTTGTTTGTGTCAGGTGACGTGGTATATTCAAAAAATTTGCTAATCTTCCACAGAATGCTGGTATATGAAAACAGTTCACATTTTCTATTTCCTAGTTTTCTCTATATAATAAAGGTTACTAATAGTCAAAAAGTATAACCAATATATGTAAATGAACATACAAGAAACAATAAAAAATGAAGGGAAGCAACTTTGAATAAAGGGTATGCAAGGAATGAAGGAGAAAAGGAATGAGTAATTTTGTCCTAAAATAAAATGGTTGTTTGCTCAAAAAGAAAGGGTGGGTGTGGGGACAGAGGAAAGAGGGTGTAGGTCAAAACCTGAATGGAATAGGAAAGTGACAAAAAGTTTGGGGAAAAGGGATGTTCTCTTGTGTGGTCCAGCTGGCTAAAATTCAAGTGGACTTATTTACAAAGCCCTTTGTAAACAAGCTATAGTATTAAAAATACACAAATGCAAAGGAGTGAGATTTACTCTATGAATTTCTCCCTATTAAAACAACAAAGTGTCTCGGACTACTTGTCTGTTCTTAATAAAAAATTGGAATCTGTTCTTAAAAAATTGGAAAAGAATTCTCTGTACCTTTTAGCTAGAAA
>NW_007729848.1:171665-173342 GCF_000696425.1 Galeopterus variegatus
AGGCTTTCTTTTATTTTTTTTGTTTCTCACTCATCTTACTTTTGAAATCTGTTATTGTCACTTTGTTTGAATGGATCACTAAATATTGTTTCACAGTGGCCTGTGATCTTACTTAATCAAATATTCAAACCTTTTGATGTTTTTGACAATTTTTGATATTTTGCCTTCCTAAAATCAAGTACTAAATAAAACCTTGATCTCAAACTGACTTTGAGATTTTTCCCAGAGCCCCTGCAAAAATCTCAAAGGGTTTGTTCTTCCACTTTGTAAAAGAGAGATGTTAAAAATAATAAGTAGGTATATCTGATATGTTATATTGCATGAAAAGCAACAAAAAAGAAAAGTTTTACCTTCTTTAGGTTATATTTACATGGGTAATTGCTATTAATATAAATATTTCAGGGATTATACAAAATTCCTAGAAATCTGTCAGTTCCTTCATTGTCCAAAAGTGCTCGTGCTACTTTGGCTGATAGTAGACAACATGGTATAATGTTATTAATCATAATTCCAGTTATCACTTAAAATGTTGTACATCAAAGAAACAAATATATTTCCTTGTCAAACTGTATTGATTTCATAATTAACTCTCTTCTTGCAATCAGCAACAAGCCAAGGTGTTTCATCTTCAAAATAAGGACTGTCTCTGAGACCCATTGAAAGGACTATTCCAGGTACTCTGGGGTACAGGCTTCTGTTGGTATTATGAGATCATATCACTGGACTGAGTACGGATTGCCAGAACTCTAGTTGAAAAGCTGCTGGGTCCCTGAAACGGCTAATCTGAGATCAAGCAGAATAAGAATTAATTACCTGGGACTGGATGAACTGATGAAGAATGGCCATAAATTTTATGGCTTTTTTGTTTGGAACATTGCTGGTTATTTAATGTTCTATTTTGGGGATGCAAGAATCCTGTTTTCTCTTAAGCTAACTATAACTCATAACTATTTAGCATAATTATACTTTTGTAATCAGAAATGAAATGTTTATCTTTTTTCTCTGCCTGATCCTTTCAAAATTTCAGAATCTATTATTGAGTATTCTTATTTTTATGGCAATATAATTATTTACACAGATTCAATAACACTCTGTCCTCCTTGTAATAAGACATAATTGGAAACATTGCTTATATATCCAAGGTTTTGACTGAAATGTCATATTCTGAGAATGATGTGCATAGAATCAGATATGACCAAACAGATTTAAGAAATTAAGGTTGACTTTATGTAGCCACTGCTTATAAAGTTCTCTTGGAATAACAGGCTTCATACCTGATTTACAGGGTTCCTAGCATTACAGATGAGTAAGAAAGGTCACTTCATGGCAGGCCCAGAAACTTTAGGATACTTGAGGACCTTGAGGAGAGAGAGAGTCACTCAATCTATAGGTACCTCAAGTGAAGTCTGGTTGTGAGTCCTTAGCTTTGCTTCCTCGATTCAGGAAGCTTTTAAAAGTCCAATTGGAGATTCCTTATAAAAAGTCCCGACAAAGAAAACTTAAAAAGGCCTGTGGTCAGTTGCCGTTCTTGTTGCTCTTATATAAATAATAAAGTCAACTTGAATGAGATTAGACTTATTTTGTATCAAGTTATATTACTTTCATTATCTTTGTTCAAAAATGAGGTGAGTGTGTAGAGAGAAATTTATGTTCCAATGGAAAAACAACCTCCCCCCC
>NW_007729848.1:175227-176105 GCF_000696425.1 Galeopterus variegatus
AACAATGAAATATTTGAATATCAGGACTGTTGTTTGTCTACTAAGGTCTGTTCTTCCATAGTAAGGCTGGCCTTGGAAGACTGCTTTCTTCAGGGCTATGTTTTCATCATTTGCTACCTGAACCAAAGAGAAAGACGTGGTAAAGCTAGTTTAGCAATACAATCTGCTAATACTTACCATCACATGGGGGTTGTCTATTAGAATATAACTTACATTTTTAATTTGGGGGCCAAAGACATGATTTTGTGATATTNCAAAAATTCTAATAAAACCTTCTACACTTTCTCACTGAAACACTAAAATTACCTGCTCCCTTCCCCTTTGGTTAAAGTTAGTATATAAATCTTTATCTTTGGTTATTTAGTGACTTATCCATTCCTGGGAGCTCCTGCCTGCACTTGTGAAAACAAACCTGTCTTTTCTCCCATTAATCCGTTCCTTGTCAGTTAACTTGCAGGCCCCCAACTACAGGACCCAATGAGAAGGAGAAAGGTTTTTCTCCCAATAATACCTAAGTACAATACCTCTAAACCTCACCCCATGTGTGTGACTGCCCCCACCCCCCTTACATATTCCTGTGGATTGTTAAAGGCTTAAATTATCTTGTACACTAAGAATGTGGATGCCTCACTAGTGCTGTCCTCTGCTGTCTGTCTCCCAGACTCCTAATTCTGCTCCCCTCATGCTGTAGGTCGCTCTAACTAGTCAGGTCTCTGACACAAGGACGGAGGGGTGGTATTAGATGACTGCCTCATGCTTCCACTGATGTAATGGGCTCCCTCGAGAAAAAAAATGAGCCTTTTAGTTTAACCTCTCTTCTCCCTTTCTTGAGCAACTTATGAAATACATGCACTTTGCCCTGTCAGCAAACTTAACAA